>NC_059218.1:37577936-37665436 GCF_020615455.1 Coregonus clupeaformis
GGCCTTTGTATTCAATACAATGCACAAAAAGACTTCTATCTTGTCAGCCTTATCAGCAGGTGGCTAAGGACAACACCCACGCCATAGGTCTCTCAGTTCTTCCAACTCACGAGTTCTTGCTCTGAGGACACACACACACACACCCCCCCACACACACACACACACATACACACACACACACACACACACACACACACACACACACACATACACACACACACACACACACACACACACACACACACACACACACACACACACACACACACATACACACACACACACAAAAATCCCCTTCTCTTAGGCTGAACATCTGAAGACAGAGAACCCGACTCAGAGCCAATGCAACAGTGACACTAGCCTGGAGGTGACCTCGCCCAACTCATCAGGACCAATCAGAAGATCAGAACTGCTAGATTCAACCTACTTCATTTTATTGTATAAAATGTCAGCACACAATGTTTAGGGGCTCTCTCTCAGATATCTCCCTACGAGATTGACGAACGGGTCCGTGCACGCTATTTACAGATATCTTTACCTCTGAATAAACTGCCTTATATTATACAATTATCCACCTTGTCCGAAAGTCTCTACTTGGTCTCCGTTCTCCAGTAAACTTGTGATCATCAACAAAATTGGTAGCAGAGGATGGTTTTCTAACTCTGAATTCGGTCCATAAAAGTTGATAGAGACAGGAGACAAGTAAGAGACGGATCAGAAAATACGGGTGACCTGTTCGCAGGAGCAGCCGAGAATCCAGCTCGCCTCAGGAAACTGATCTAACGGACGTCAATACAAAGGTAAGCAGAACCTGTTAAAACAAAATCTGCATATTGTATTGTAGGATAAACCAAATTAAGATCAGTAGTACTGAGCGTGAGTATGGATTACTGTTAAATTTATAACATATCTATTATGACTCAAAAGGCATAGATGTAAAGATATCTGAATTCTTTAGGTTTTTACTGTTGAAATGTGACTCTAGGTGAGGAGTCTAGTTACAGAGGTTGTGGTTCACGAGAGAAGGACCCTTTTATTTTTACTGTTGATATCTGAAATCTTAGGTTTTTACTGTTGAAATGTGACTCTAAGAGAAGAAGTCTAGTTACAGTGGTTCACAAGAGAAGGACCGACTTTTTATTTTCTGTTGAATTGTGGCTTTCTAGTGAGGAGCCTATTTACAGAGGTTTGGTTCACAAGAGATGGACCCTTTTATTTGATCCACAAGAGAAGGATCTGGTGACTTGATAAAAAGATTCAGATAGTCGGGTTGAGTTAATTCCGTGAGAATCCAAGTCCAGAAAAGGTTCTCCCGACTAGACGCCAGTTGAATGGTTTAAACGACTGGGAGTCTCCTTGAGGAGAATCAATAAAATAAAATAAAAATACAAGTTCAGATAGTCGGGCAATGGTTGACTTGGCACTCAACTAGATGTACTGTGAGGAACTCAAACTGAATTCGTGTGTTGATGTTGATATGTAAATGCAAAATGTAAATGTTGAAAATGTTAACCTGAATGTTGTGTAAGATTGGCCGTTTCATGAGACTAACTAGTTGATAACTTTTAAGAGGACCACCGAGTCCTATTTTGCCTGTTATGCAGCACGCTACCAAAAAGCTGACTTGTACTTTTTCCCTCTTGTGGTGTTGGTATTTCCTAAATTCCTAAAAATAAATTGATAATTATTTTAGGAGCGCTCGAGTTTGCTAATATATTCTTCCAAAAGGGCGATTCTGATACCTTTTGGGAAAATATATAATAACTTTCGAATACCTGAAAAACAATAATAACTTTTGCAAATAATTCCTAAAATTAAATTGATAATTATTTTAGGAGCGCTCGGAGTTTGCTAATATATTCTTCCAAAAGGGCGATTCTGATACCTTTTGGGAAAATATATAATAACTCGAATACCTGAAAAACAATAATAACTTTTGCAAATAATTCCTAAAATTAAATTGATAATTATTTTAGGAGCGCTCGAATTGCTAATATATTCTTCCAAAAGGGCGATTCTGATACCTTTTGGGAAAATATATAATAACTCGAATACCTGAAAAACAATAATAACTTTTGCTAATAATTCCTAAAATTAAATTGATAATTATTTTGGGAGCGCTTGAGTTTGTTAATATATTGTTCCAAAAGGGCGATTCTGATACCTTTTGGGAAAATATATAATAATTCGAATAATTGAAAAACAATAATACCTTTTGCAAAATAATTCCTAATAATAAAGTATTGAACATTTTTTGTGTACGAGGGTGGGACATCAGAGATAAGTCTCAGTCAGCGCCAAGAATACATTGCTGGATTCGGCCAGTGACGGGCTAAGTGCACCAAGATAGTCTAAAAACTGTATAACCATGGCAACCACTACCGTCCCAAAACTCAAATTTAATGAATATCTAGATCAAAAAATACAGGATAGAGCGGGAGGGAAAGAACAGTATAAGACAGTAAAGAAAGTGTGGGAGGGAGTGAAACTCAAATGGACACAGGCAGGTTACTTTAGCGGGGGTGCCCCGTCCAAAGGGCAACTCACCTCTATGGAGAAAGAGCTAGGGGAGGCAGTGAAGGAAGGAACAGAAAGTGAAGTGGAAAGGAATATGTCTCACTTATTCAAGAAGGAAGGGACTAAACACAGAGAGAGCAGAGGCTGAGCTAAGGATAGGTACGTGGGCAATTGAGGAAACACGACGAGCACACCCATACAAGAAACCAGACATGATGGGTGTGGTGATTGAACCCACAACTGAGACAACACCAATAGTGGGGACACAGTCCATGAGTGACATACCAGCGCCCTCAGCACCACTGTATCCGACCCTGCATCAGGAAGCGAAGAGCACACCACCCGCATACACACCCACTCCTCCAACTAACCCTTATAACCCATTCCTAAGTCCTGCAGTGGTACAAGCGCCTGTGTTCGTGGTGCAAGGAGGACACCTAGAGGGGAACATGGCACTAAGCGTAGGGCAAGGAGTACTTCACTGTGTGGAAGTCCGAGCCAACAGCGAGCCACAAGGACGAGAGGAGCCACACCCGGCCGGCGAAACCCAACCCAGACCCAGTCCCACAAGAGGGGGTTCCAACCCAGAGTCCCTGGTAATGATGACTCAAAACCAACCATCAGATCAATACAGGAAAGGGGGAGCATCTGGCCTAAGACAAGCAGCTGCACCCAATCAGCCTAAACCCAGACTCTCAGAATGGTTTGTTGAAAGAGAAAGGGGAAGTACCCAATCCATGACAGAAGGGGGTGCAGGGGACAATGAGCTTTGGGGGTCGATAGGGTCTGGCTCATTAAGAAGCTCACGGGGGGTCTCAATCCGGGACCAACCAAGTGAGGATGATGAAGGAGAACAAAGGAAGGAAGAAAAAACCTATGAGGATGAGTGGGATGCGTGTCAGGGACAGGCGTCACATAACACAACCATAATAGAAGAAGCAGAGAAGGGGAAGACCTGGGCCTTGAAAGGGGTGATGGTGGGGGAAGTTGTTGACTTGCATGAACCCATCAGAAGTGGAGGGAGTTACCCACCAATTTTTGGTAGATACAGGATGTACGTACTCTGCCATAAGATCTCGTCAACCACTCTCTTCGGAATCAATACAGGTGGTGGGGGTATCAGGAACACCCGAAGCACAAAACAAGACCATACCATTGCTCTTCCAATGGGGCCCTTCCAATTTGAAGCATCAATTCCTATATTGTCCCAACTGTCCAATCAACCTATTAGGAAGGGACCTATTGTGCAAACTGAAATGTTCAATCTACCTTACCGAAAAGGGTGTGGAGGTTTCCATTGATCCCATTACCTCCACACCAGTTCATCCAGTTAGGGTGCTGATGCTACCCATCATCCCAACCCCAGTGCTCTCCCTGACCCAAGAAATATACTGGTTGAAGTGCATCGAATCCGGCCAAGGAACCCCTGAGGTTCAATTCAAGTTCAACCAGCTGAGACAACTCATTTACACATTTCACCCATACAAGACTCCTCAAGCTGAAATCCACTGTACACTTAATGTGACTGACAATGATGTCAACCCATATACCGATGACTGGGATGAAAACATGATGCACCTGACACCAACAATCAGATGTTGTACCATAGTGTGTGGACAAGAAGGAGTGGCTGCTCCGGTTATCCTACCTTCCCATTTGAAATCCTGGTACCTACTGGGCGAAGAATCTGCTCCCCATGTTACACTGGCAGTTGGACACGGTTTTGAGGCAAGGAGCCTTGGGCCTATGATCAGAAGAGCATCCAAACTCCAGTGGGAACCCACCCAAACTCCAGGAATAACCAAAGCCACCACTGAGAACATGTGGAGGTTTATGACAGTTGACACAGAGGAACATTGCCTTCCTGAACGTTTGACTCTCCCAAGACACCATGGTAAACCTTACACAGACCACCCCTCATCACAAGCACTGCTTTCCACCGTTGATGAAGGCATATGGACACACACCCCATTTGATGTTGGACAACTACAGGTGGCACCAGTCACCATCACCTTACTCAACCCTGATCAAATTCCTATCTACCGAACACAGTACCGTCTGAAACCTGAACAGACCATGGGGATCAAACCAACCATAGATGGGTTGTTGGGAGCTCGTGTCATATATCGCACTGTGTCTCCATGGAACACACCAATCTTACCAGTCTTAAAAACAGGAGGCGAAACATACCGGATGGTACAAGACTTCCGAGCAGTGAACGACGTCACTGCACCCATTGACCTACCTGTCCCTGACCCTCACATTACACTGAGTAATCTCTCACCAAAACACCAATACTTCACCGTTGTGGATCTGGCTAATGCCTTCTTCAGCATTCCACTGGATGAGGCTTCACAGCCTCTCTTTGCCTTCACATATGAACATCAACAGTATATGTATTCGGTTCTTCCACAGGGTTACAGGTGTTCTCCCGGAATCTTCAATCATATCCTAAAGACACACCTGGCCGAATTGAAAATCCCTGAAGGAGTGATACTCATCCAATATGTAGATGACCTTTTGCTGGGGGCTCCCACATCTGATCTCTGTCTACAAATGACAAAAACCCTACTTGACTTCTTGGCTGTCAAAGGCTACAAGGTCAAAATGAGCAAAGTCCAGTCCTGTCGCAGAACTGTCCTTTTCCTTGGCAGAGAAATCTCAGGAGAAGGTGCTGGTCTCTCGAAATCCCACCGAGATTCCATACTCCATCATCCACGTCCCATCACAGTGTCAGGCATGTTGTCCTTCCTGGGGTTGACAGGGTACAGCCGTACCCACATCCCTGACTACACATCCAGGACTGAACCACTGAGAGAAATAGTGAGAGAAGCAGGACCAAGAAACTTACACTCCTCACTTACCTGGACACCTGAAGCATCAACAGCATTTGCTCTCCTAAAAACCCGATCTCTCGGTGGCAGCAGCTCTGACAGCACCCGACTACAAAAACAAATTTCATCTTGATGTTTCTGAAAAGGAGGGGTTCACTTCTTCCATCCTTTTTCAGAAACAAGAGGGGAGAGAAGAGTACTGATGTATCATTCCTCTAAGTTGGACCATATTGAAGCAGGTCAGACAACATGTTCCAGGTACGTGGCTGCAGTGGCAAAAGCTATTGAAAAAACCGCCCACCTGGTAATGTGCCACAAATTGGAAATCCATACGCACCATGGGGTTGCAGCATATCTGATGAGCAAGGAATTCACGTTCAGCGCTGAAAGAAAGAACAAAATCCAGAATAAATGCACCCAATCACACATTACTTTTGTCAACACCGACAAAAACATGGCAGACGCACTCAATGCAGAAGAAGGGTTGGCACACTCCTGCGAAGAGAGGGCGGCACAGGAACTGAAACTGCGACCAGACTTGGGAAACGAACCCCTTACCAATCCTGATCTATGGTTGTACACCGATGGATGCTGCTATAGAGGAGAAGAAGGGAACATAGCAGCATATGCAGTGGTACAGCAGCTTCCAGACGGGTCACACGTGACCCTGGAATCAGACATCATCCCACAACCTGCCTCAGCCCAACTAGCCGAGATCATTGGTTTGACTCAAGCCCTGGAAAAGGCTGAAGGAAAGACTGTGAACATCTACACTGACTCAGCATATGCTCATGGAGCAGTCCATACAGATGGACCACAATGGGTCAGACGTAACTTCACCACAACAGGAAACCTTCCGATCAAACACAAGGCACAAATGGAGAGACTGATAAAAGCAGTCTCACTACCTGAGCAGGTGGCCATCATGAAGTGCAAAGGACATCAGCAACTCAAGAACAAAGTCAGCGAGGGAAATGACGCAGCTGACAAAGCAGCCAAGAAAGCTGGGGGCTACACTCCAAGACAGATGGTGCTGCAGACTCAACCAGCTAGAACAGAACTCACAGACCAACACATAAAGGAACTACAATTCACAGCGGGCCCGTATGAGCACTCGGTATGGGGACAGAATGGAGCCACCAAAGGACCTGATGAACTTTGGAGATGCCATGACGGCAGGTTGGTGGCCCCAGCTAATCTCTGTCCCGAGCTGATACGTGAGGCTCATGGGCCCACCCATGAAGGGAAACTCAAAACTTTACAGAAGGTTTCCCATATTTGGTGGCACCCACACATTAAGGACATGACAGACTTGTTTTGTGATGAGTGCAGCATTTGTGGCAGCCACAACCCAAAGAAACCTTTCCAAACACCCATGGGTTCATACCCAGTACCTAATGCATGTTTTCAGGACATTAGCATAGATTACACTGACATGGGGGCTGATAATGTAACTAATGGGAAAAGGTACTTATTGGTAATGGTAGATCGATTCTCCAAATGGGTTGAGGCAATACCAACAGCACGTGAGGATGCCAGGTCGGTCATTAAGTGGCTGCAGACTGAACTCATACCAAGGTATGGGGTTCCAAGACAAATCCGATCCGACAACGGGTCCCATTTCAGTAACCAACACCTGAGACAGGTGGAGGAGAGGTTCGGCATTGTGCACAAGTTTGGGTCTGTGTACCGGCCGCAATCTCAGGGCCTCGTGGAACGTGCCAATCAAACTTTGAAGGCTAAGATAGCCAAGGTATGTGCAGGTTCAAAGTTGACGTGGGTTGAAGCTCTGCCCCTGGCGTTGATGGCCATGAGAGCCTCTCCAGGAGCAGGCACCCATCTCTCTCCACATGAGATTATGACTGGTAGAGTCATGCCTGGTCCACCAAGGGAGGGAGGTCATATGCCCGCCCTTGATGTACAACAAATTGTAATGTCTGAATATGTGAGAAAACTAACGGAACTCTCTGCAGCTCTCTCCAAACAGATTCACAAGGTCCAAGAGGGGGAGCTGACGGGAGATCCGGCGCCACTGAAGGTAAAAGTTGGTGACTGGGTGAGGGTTAAGGTCCACAAGAGAAAGTGGCAAGGACCCAGGTGGACTGGACCGTACGAAGTGAAGGAGGTTACTTCACACTCAGTCCAGGTCAAAGGTAAATTGGGCGCACCTTGGCACCACCTTACACATTGCACACCAGCACCAACTCCTTCCAGAACTTTGACTGAGGTCAGGGCTGACTTGAGCGCCCTAAATTCGGCACCAAATACAGAGGCTCCTAGTCTGTGAGAATGTGGAGGAGACTCTCATTAACAGAGACTGGAGGGCTTCGCCCTGGGAGGAGACATAGACCTCCCTGGGAGAGACTGGGTATCTCTGGTCCCTTGTTTGTTATTTTCATTATAGTCACTGGAGTTTCCATGGGAACTTTCACATGGCTAATACAGCAACCAGCACATCCACATACTAATATCACTAGTCCTAATAATATCACATCTCACGCCACCGTCAGAACAAACACCCATACCTTACGAAAACGACATGTTTTAAATAGCGACCAAAACTGTACTACCAACCAAATTAGAAGTACCACCCTATGTATCCCTATAAATACTACCACCACTGTCACCGTCCCTTGGGGAATGTTGGAAAGTACTGGGCAGAATGAAAACAGGAAGTTATGGCAAGTCCAATATCATTGGTACATGACATTGGGGGGTTTGGATAAATGGTCCTGGAAAAACCTAGTCGCCGAGACAGGTCCTGATTGGTCAAGTTATTCAACAGGACGGAACGTCTTATTATGGCGAAAAGGGACTTACATTGGCCAAAGAACAAAATGGCCTGAAGTTAATTATCCCACCAGGCCAGAGGGGAGGGCTGCCAATATTTCATATTGGCTCCATATATGGACACCGGTCCATATAGTCGAAATAGGGCTCCATTTTATATTTACTATTTTAAATGGAACTTGATTGTTTGTTTTGTATCAACACCCGACCCTTCCACTTCTACAATTAAGGACGATAGAAAAAACATTGTGAAACCCACAGGTAGAGGTAGATGGGGACCAATTACCATGGTTACCACTCCACCTACTTTGGATGATGCAATCTTGACCGCTACAGGTGTCTCCGGCCTTTCTAACAACTGGCTCTTGTTGACTGAGGAAGCGGCAAGGGTGACTCATCAGAGTTGTGTGGTTTGTATGGGGGCACAGCCATTGCTTCGCATTATCCCTGCCGCCATTACGCCAGAATGCTTCCTGTCTGTCATGAAACATGACAACCCTTCCGCCAATTGTACACTATGGGACGTAATTCATCCCTTGGTTACTAAAGTAACTAAGAAACCAATTTTTCCTATCAGGTGGCTAGAGCTAACTTTACCTGTGTTAATCTCACGAAAGGTCTACCATTGTTGGGTATGGTACCTGTTGGATGGTGTCGGTTTATCTATACGCCTAATGCTGAGTTTAAACCTGTTTCCAGGGCTGATGTCTGGTGGTGGTGTGGAGGCGTTCGTCTGTTTGATGGACTGCCTGGAAATGCCACAGGCACCTGTGCACTAGTCTCTCTTTTGCTACCAATTTCTGTGTATCCAACAGGTGTTCAGGAGCTGGTGACCCATGTGTCTGACTTAATTCCTACCAGGACCAGGCGCGCTGTGGGCCCTACTCGTGGGGACCCAACCTACATTGATGCAATTGGGGTCCCTAGGGGGGTACCAGATGAGTATAAATTGATTGACCAAGTAGCCGCAGGTTTTGAATCTTCATTTTGCTGGTGGTGCACGATTAATAAAAATGTTGACAGAATCAATTATGTCCATTTTAATGTTCAAAAATTAGGGAATTGGACACAACAAGGTTTTGAGGCGGTGCATGGCCAGTTGGCTGCGACCTCTCTCATGGCTTTCCAAAATCGTATTGCTGTCGACATGCTCCTGGCTGAAAAAGGAGGAGTATGTGCTATGTTTGGTGAACAATGTTGTACCTTTATTCCCAACAATACAGCCACAGATGGCAGCTTGACTGTCGCCCTGGAAGGGTTACGAACTCTTAATGGCAAAATGAAGAGCCACTCAGGGGTGGATACTTCAATGTGGGACTCTTGGATGGATGCGTTTGGTAAATATAAATTGCTAGTTTCTTCTATACTTGTATCCATCTCTGTTTTTGCTGCAATTCTAGTGCTTTGTGGATGCTGTTGCATTCCATGCATACGGACGCTGACAACCAGGATTATAACCACCGCTATTGATCCACATCCTGCAGATAACGGTCAGATGTTTCCTTTGCTTGCTATTGACGATGCTGACCAAGGATATCTGGATGATGAATAGCATTTAAGCTTTTTGTCACGTCTCTTGTGAGACGTGAAGAGGGGGAATGTAAAACTTTATCTTCTGATAAAGTTTTCCCTATTTTGCCAATTGCAGCATTTAAGCTTTTTGTCACGTCTCTTGTGAGACGTGAAGAGGGGGAATGTAAAACTTTATCTTCTGATAAAGTTTTCCCTATTTTGCCAATTGCACTATTAGCTTGTGTCACGTCTCTTGTGAGACGTGAAGAGGGGGAATTAAAACTTTATCTTCTGATAAAGTTTTCCCTATTTTGCCAAATTGCAGCATTTAAGCTTTTTGTCACGTCTCTTGTGTGACGTGAAGAGGGGGGAATCAAAACTTTATCTTCTGATAAAGTTTTCCCTATTTTGCCAATTACACTGTTAGCTTGTGTCACGTCTTAAGTTTTCCTTCTTTACTGTTACTTGGTCACGTCTCTGGGGAGACGTGAAGAGAGGGATTTGTCGTAGTAAATATATAATGTTATAGCTTGGTCTGACTAAAATCTTGTGCATGACCCATTTTGTGTTGGGCCTTTGTATTCAATACAATGCACAAAAGACTTCTATCTTGTCAGCCTTATCAGCAGGTGGCTAAGGACAACACCCACGCCATAGGTCTCTCAGTTCTTCCAACTCACGAGTTCTTGCTCTGAGGACACACACACACACACCCCCACACACACACACACATACACACACACACACACACACACACACATACACACACATACACACACACACACACACACATACACACATATACACACACACACACACACACACACACACATACACACACACACACACACACACACACATACACACACACACACACACACACAAAAAAATCCCCTTCTCTTAGGCTGAACATCTGAAGACAGAGAACCCGACTCAGAGCCAATGCAACAGTGACACTAGCCTGGAGGTGACCTCGCCCAACTCATCAGGACCAATCAGAAGATCAGAACTGCTAGATTCAACCTACTTCATTTTATTGTATAAAATGTCAGCACACAATGTTTAGGGGCTCTCTCTCAGATATCTCCCTACGAGATTGACGAACGGGTCCGTGCACGCTATTTACAGATATCTTTACCTCTGAATAAACTGCCTTATATTATACAATTATCCACCTTGTCCGAAAGTCTCTACTTGGTCTCCGTTCTCCAGTAAACTTGTGATCATCAACAAAATGAATGAGTTCCACCGGACCGCACAGTTTGATGCATCTGGCGGACATGAGCCGTTCATTTCTATTCAGTTGAATAGCCATAAATTCGGCGTCTGAACTGTGCGTAAATAGGCTAACCTAACCTCTCCCGTCTTATATCAATATAACATGCCCTCTCCCTCCCATTGTATCATATGTGGGTATTTTATATATTAGGCTACACAACTTCATCTGTCAGAGTAACTGTGCACATTCCTTGACTTTCCTCTAGTCTAAATCAACATTATCTACTCCCAGATCAGCGTAGGCTACACGTCAGCCTACTACAACCACATTGCGGTTAATTGCATTATTTAAACCATAGTTAGCCTACTTTAACTAATTCCTTTACAGAAAGAAAGGTTTGGAGAGCAAAGGAAATGTCAAACAAAAAAGTGGCAGTAGTTACCGGTGCAAATAAAGGCACAGGATTTGCGATTGTGAGGGAGCTTTGCAAAGCAACATTTACCCGGGATGTTATTCTTACTGCTCGAAATGAGAAACGAGGCAGTGAAGATGCTGAAGTCCGAAGGATTTCAAGTTGCTTACCACCACCTTGATCTCTGCGACCAGGGCAGCGCCAAGCAACGGAGTAACTTTCTGCAGAAGACATATGGGGGATTGGATGTGCTCATTAACATTTTACATTTTTACATTTTAGTCATTTAGCAGACGCTCTTATCCAGAGCGACTTACAGTTAGTGCATACATTATTTTTCATACCCCCTGTGGGAATCGAACCCACAACCCTTGCATTGCAAACGCCATGCTCTATCAACTGAGCTACATCCCATTAACAACGCGGGAATATCCTTTAAAAGTTCCGTGACCTGTTGCCACAAGAAAAGGGCAACCAGTGAAGAACAAACACCATTGTAAATACAACCTATATTTATGTTTATTTATGTTCCCTTTTGTACTTAAACTATTTGCACATAATTACAACACTGTATATAGACATAATATGACACCTGAAATGTCTTCATTCTTTTGGAACTTTTGTGAGTGTAATGTTTACTGTAACTTTTTTATTGTTTCTTTCACTTTTGTTTATTATCTATTTCACTTGCTCTGGAAATCTAAACATATGTTTCCCATACCAATAAAGCCCCTTAAATTGAATTGAAATTGAATTGAAAGAGAGATAGAGAGAGAGAGATATGCAAGCAGCATGCTAGAACACACCAACATGAATTTCTTTATCCTTGTAAGATAGGCTACTGCGTCTGCTATACATATACAGTTGAAGTCGGAGGTTTACATACACCTTAGCCAAATACATTTAAACTCAGTTTTTCACAATTCCTGACATTTAATCCTAGTACAAATTCCCTGTCTTAGGTCAGTTAGGATCACCACTTTATTTTAAGAATGTGAAATGTCAGAATAATAGTAGAGAGAATGATTTATTTAAGCTTTTATTTATTTCATCACATTCCCAGTGGGTCAGAAGTTTACATACACTCAATTAGTATTTGGTAGCATTGCCTTTAAATTGGGTCAAACGTTTCGGGTAGCCTTCCACAAGCTTCCCACAATAAGTTGGGTGAATTTTGGCCCATTCCTCCTGACAGAGCTGGTGTAACTGAGTCAGGTTTGTAGGCCTCCTTGCTCGCACACGCTTTTTCAGTTCTGCCCACAAATTTTCTATAGAATTGAGGTCAGGGCTTTGTGATGGGCACTCCAATACCTTGACTTTGTTGTCCTTAAGCCATTTTGCCACAACTTTGGAAGTATGCTTGGGGTCATTGTCCATTTGGAAGACCCATTTGCTTTAACTTCCTGACTTGAGATGTTGCTTCAATATATCCACATAATTTTCCTTCCTCATGATGCCATCTATTTTTTGAAGTGCACCAGTCCCTCCTGCAGCAAAGCACCCCCACAGCATGATGCTGCCACCCCCGTGCTTCACGGTTGGGATGGTGTTCTTTGGCTTGCAAGCAACCCCCTTTTTCCTCCAAACATAACGATGGTCATTATGGCCAAACAGTTCTATTTTTGTTTCATCAGACAAGAGGACATTTCTCCCAAAAGTACGATCTTTGTCCCCATGTGCAGTTGCAAACCATAGTCTGGCTTTTTTATGGCGGTTTTGGAGCAGTGGCTACTTCCTTGCTGAGCGGCCTTTCAGGTTATGTCGATATAAGACTCGTTTTACTGTGGATATAGATACTTTTGTACCTGTTTCCTCCAGCATCTTCACAAGGTCCTTTGCTGTTGTTCTGGGATTGATTTGCACTTTTCGCACCAAACTACGTTAATCTCTAGGAGACAGAATGCGTCTCCTTCCTGAGCGGTATGACGGCTGCGTGGTCCCATGGTGTTTATACTTGTGTACTATTGTTTGTATAGATGAACGTGGTACCTTCAGGCGTTTGGAAATTGATCCCAAGGATGAACCAAACTTGTGGAGGTCTACAATTTTTATTCTGAGGTCTTGGCTGATTTATTTTGATTTTCCCATGATGTCAAATAAAGAGGCACTGAGTTTGAAGGTAGGCCTTGAAATACATCTACAGGTACACCTCCAATTGACTCAAATTATGTCAATTAGCCTATCAGAAGCTTCTAAAGCCATGACATAATTTTTTGGAATTTTCCAAGCTGTTTAAAGGCACAGTCAACTTAGTGTATGTAAACTTCTGACCCACTGGAATTGTGAAACAGTGAATTATAAGTGAAATAATCTGTCTGCTAACAATTGTTGGAAAAATTACTTGTGTCATGCACAAAGTAGATATCCTAACCAACTTGCCAAAACTATAGTGGTTGTGTTCATTCCAAATGAATAGGTAATAAATAAATAAAAATGGTTAAATTACTTCTACTATAAAAAAAATGTAATTAACGCACAAGCGCGTGCACATATGTGAGGTGTTTTGTAGCAGATGTCCAAAAAATATAGAGACCCCCTTAATGTCATGGTATAACGTCATGGCACTCTGGACATATTTATTGTTAAAGGACTTTTGATCCAGTAAGCTTAAACAGAATTAACTATTTTTTAAATTAACTTTTTTACAGTATTTCTTGAGATAAGTGGTGTGATGCAGATATATTTTTCTTCAAAAGAGATGAATGACACAAATATTGAGAGGAAGTTAATGCTATTGTACATTCAGTATTTTAAGTAATAGTAGACCAAAACTAATGCCATCTTAGCCTTTTCCCTCTATACTTCCCAGGGAGCACAAATACTGCAACTCAGTGACAGTAAGATAAGACTATTGACATACCCAGGACATTGACAAGTCTAAACAAAGTTTTTTTTAAACTCCATAAACCACTACATATATTGGAAATAAAATAAGAAAACATTAACAAATCACTAAACATAAACAAATTCTCTGCTGGGAAAAGCTAAATAAAAAATGCAGACTAGACACCACCCAAACATATCAAATGATATTAGTACCCTTCATAAATTAATGTCTTGACTACATCTTGATTTCCAAGGGACAAGCAGTTTACACTAAACCAGTGGCATCAAAAAGGATCAGCCCCCATTTTGTATCTCCATGAGTACAAGGAAATACGATGGACAAGAAAAGGGAGGGATATGTACAGTAATTATAGCTACACTTGCAGGACTTAACAATCATATTGGACAACTGCTCCACCTGTGGGAGAAAAAAAAGAGTACATTCAATGGATAGACATTGTAAAGAATAATGAAAACCCAGCAGCTGTGTGGTCTATGATTTCAATTCAGTGACGATGTTCTGAGAGTTTGATTTGATACTTCTAACCATGCAGTATTCACTGACCTTGTGTTGTCTCCCCACATAATAGATCATGGGTAGGGGCTCTAAGACCTGTGGAACACAGCAGGGTTTGGCAGAGGCTCCAGGATTGTGGTGCTTATACAGAGCCAGTACCTGTGGTTGGGTAAACAACACTAGATATCTCACTGAACAGACCATCTCGTTCTGTATCTTGTCTCAATCTCCCCCCATGGCTATACAGTGTCTGATTACTGAAAACCCCAACTGTACATATCCTTTAAAGACAGTAAACAACAGGGACGCCTATAGAAACATGACTGGTAGCATTACCTGGGAGTACTTGTTTTCTGTGTTCCATATATAGGTGCAGGGGCCCATGCAGTAGTTAGCAAAGTAGCCAGTGGGTTCATGGATCCACTTCCAGCCCTTACGGAAGTCAATGTAAAGCCTTCGCACACAGCAACTCTCCGATTTGCTGGGGGGTACACACACCTGTGAGTTATACACCTTATTTCTTACAAACAGGGAATTAACAGGGCGTTAATAGGGAGTTAACAGGGCACTAACAGGGCGTTATGAGGGCGTTAAGAGGGTGTTAACAGGATCTCTAAGTAGGCTTACAATATATCTATCTGCTAAAAGAGATTAACTTTGTTAGTACACATTTAAGAGACATTAATTGATCGTTATAAATGTTATCTTGGGCCTGTGGAATAAAGGATAGTCTCACTCTGAGCAGATCTCTTCAGTAGTGGTTTGTCGTTTCTTCCGAGAGCTAAGCTGGCTGTGGCGTTCCACAGGAAGTGACATCAGTAAAATGTGAGCGCTTTGAGTGTTTCTGTATCTCCCCTCAGCTTGTCCATCCCTATCTTATGAAACATTGCCACCTGTCAGTCAAGAGATTCACAGTGGAGGTTTTGGCAGAAAACTTATGGCTTGAGTTGATTTCAATATAGTGAATAGAGTAAACTGCAAATACCTGCTATTCCGAAGAGGAATTCCTCCATTGGTTTCCCACAATCACAAGGCAACTTCAATTGGAATCCTTGCTCCTCTCCTGTAAAGTGTTGCAAAAATGCTAATATAATGGTGTATGAAACTGTTTTTTCAAACCTGAAGGAATAGGTATACTGTTTTAGGTGTAAAAGTCTGTTGGACAGTTCTTTCACATGCTTTGTCATGGGCCTTCTTTGTAGTGGCACTTCAATCAGACACAGATGTGTAACAGGATATGATTGTCTGTGTTGCAACATACTGTTTGTGTTATGTAATTATATCTACAACCCTAAAGGAAATTGTAACTTACCAGCCTCATGCAGCCACTCCCTCAGAGTCTGTGTTACATCAAAGGACACCCAGCGATTGGCCCATTCCTTGGAGACAAAATGGGACTTCAGGTAACGTGCCTTATCTCCAACTCTTCTGTAGAGTTCCAGCCTCTGCTCGCTGCCTTCGAGCATGCCACGGTTCTTGATGAGGAGATAAAGAAAAACCCTTGAATGAGTAGGTGTGTCCAAACTTTTGACTGGTAGTGTATAGTGAAGTGCAATTCCACCACTTTTCATAGTTTGGCAGCCTCTGCTGCTCTTTCGGTGCAGTGCATGTTTCATGCAGAGCACCAGAGCAGTTCTTCCACTATCAGGAGAAATGGTAATACATGTTAAAGGGCAACTCCACCACTTTTCAACCTCATATTCATTATCTCCAGCACCAAACCAGTGTTTACATATGTGAAAACGGCGCAAGGTCCTAAAGAGTAGCAGAGGCTGCCAAACTATCATCAAAAGTCTGACAAGGCACTCTCTATTGTTTCAGACATCGCTCTGGTTGTTGATCATTGCTAGACAGCCATTTTCAAGTCTTGCCATAGATTTTCAAGCCGATTTAAGTCAAAACTTTAACTAGACCACTAAGGAATCTTCAATGTCATCTTGGTAAGCAACTCCAGTGTATATCTGGCCTTGAGGTTTAGGTTATTGTCCCGCTGAAAGGTACATTTGTCTCCTAGTGTCTGTTGGAAAGCAGACTGAACCAGGTTGTCCTCTAGGATTTTGCCTGTGCTTAGCTCTATTCCCTGTCTTTTTTTTTTTTTACCCCCTTGCCGATGACGAGCATATCCATAACATGAAGCAGCCAAGGCCATGCTTGAAAATATGAAGAGTGGTACTCAGTGGTGTGTTGTGTTGGATTTGCCCCAAATATAAAGCTTTGTATTCAGGACCAAAGTTAATTTCTTTGCCACATATTTTGCAGTATTATGCATGTTTTGGAATATTGGTATTCTATACAGACTTCATTCTTTTCACTCTGGCAATTAGGTTAGTATACAATGTTTTTGATCCATCCTCAGTTTTATCCCATCACAGCCATTAAACTCTTTAACTGTTTTAAAATCACCATTGGACTCATGGTGAAATCCCTGAGCGGTTTCCTTCCTCTCCGGCAGCTGAGTTAGGAAGGACGCCTGTATCTTTGTAGTGACTGGGTGTATTGGTACACCATCCAAAGCATAATTAATAACTTCACCATGCTCAAAGGGATATTCAATGTCTGCTACCAATAGGTGCCTACCAACAGGTGCCTTTCTTTGCGAGGCATTGGAAAACCATCCTGGTCTTTGTGGTTGAATCTGCTTGATCGGCAATCCTCCCGCGATGCACCAAGCCCTGTCTGGACCCTGGTGTGGGAGACCCCGAACCTGGAGAGGGGCTGACGTCTGGGCCTGGATCGGCAATCCCCCCACGATGCACCAAGCCCTGTCTGGACCCTGGTGTGGGAGACCCCGAACCTGGAGAGGGGCTGACGTCTGGGCCTGGATCGGCAATCCCCCCACGATGCACCAAGCCCTGTCTGGACCCTGGTGTGGGAGGCCCTGACCCTGGAGAGGGGCTGACTTCTTGGTCTGGAGTGGAGCCGCTGACCGGAGCTGAACTGGACCCCGGTGGAGCGGACTACTCTGACTCCGGAGTGGAGCCGCTGACCGTTGCTGGACCAGGCACCGGTGGAACAGGCCGGGCCGGACTGTGGACACACACCACAGGTCTGGTGCGAGGCGCAGGAACGGGCCGGGCCGGACTGGGGACACGCACCACAGGTCTGGTGCGAGGTGAAGGAACGGGCCGGGCCGGACTGCAGACATGCACCACAGGTCTGGTGTGAGGAGCAGGAACAGGCCGGGCTGGGGACACGCACCACAGGTCTGGTGCGAGGAGCAGGAATGGGCCGGGCCGGACTGGGAACACGCACCACTGGCCTGGTGCGGGGAGCAGGTACGGGGCATACCGGGCTGGATACACGCACCACTGGTTTGGTTCGGGGAGCAGGCACGGGCCGTACCAGACTGGGAACACGCACCACTGGCTTGGTGTGAGGAGCTGGCACGGGCCGTACCGGACTGGATACACGCACCACTGGTTTGGTGCAGGGAGCAGGTACGGGGCGTACCGGGCTGGCGACAGGCACCACTGGTTTGGTGCGAGGAGCTGGCACGGGCCGTACCGGACTGGATACGCGCACCACTGGTTTGGTGCGGGGAGCAGGTATGGGGCGTACCGAACTGGACGGCTCTGGCTCCGGAGTGGATCCACTGACCGGAGCTGGACTGGACCCCGGTGGAGCGGAATGCTCTGACTCCGGAATGGAGCCGCTGTCTGGAGCTGGACTGGGCACCGGTGGTGCGGACTACTCTGGCTCCGGAGTGGATCCGCTGACCGGAGCTGGACTGGGCACCGGTGGAGTGGACTGCTCTGGCTCCGGAGTGGAGCAGCTGACCGGAGCTGGATCAGGCACCGGTGGAGCAGACTGCTCTGGCACTGGAGTGGAGCAGCTGACCGGAGCTGGACCGAGCACCGGTGGAGCGGACTGCTCTGGCTCCGGAGTGGAGCAGCTGACCGGAGCTGGATCAGGCACCAGTGGAGCGGACTACTCTGGCTCCGGAGTGGAGCAAACTTCCGCACCCATCCCCATTTCTGTAGCTGGACTAAACGCCGTGCCTAGCCTGGGCACCGACGCAGAGGAAAATTCCAGCCCTGTAGTAGGACTGGTTGCCGGCCCCAGACTGGGCACCGACACGTTTAGGAGCTCCTGCTCCAAAACGGGGCTGTACATCGTGCCCACCCTGGGCACCGACGCAGAGGTGGTTTCCAACCCTGTAGTTGGGCTGGTTGCCGGCCCCGGGCTGGTTGCTGGCCCCAGACTGGGCACCAACACGCTAAAGTGCTCCCTGCAGGGGTCCGTCGCTGGAGGTCGGGTGAGTTGTGTGGTTGGAGGAGGTGTAGAAACGCCACCTCTCTCCCATCGCTCCAATCTACTCACCACACGCTCCATTGCGCTGCCGGGAGCCTGGATCCTGCTCGCCTGCCGTTGGATACGTTCCTCCAAAGATCCGGATGGACCGACTGTACCTGCTGACTCCATTTTAGGTGCGTGTTCCTGTCCTGGAACGGGCCGTGCCGGACTGTGAACACGCACCACTGGCTTGGTGTGAGGAGCAGGCACGGGACGTACCGGGCTGGGAACACACACCACTGGCTTGATGTGAGGAGCAGGCACGGACCGTGCCAGACTGGGAACACACACCACTGGCTTGGTGCGAGGAGCAGGCACGGGACGTACCGGGCTGGGAACTGGCGTTGGATATGTACGACTGTTCCAGTCCTTCTCTTTCCGCGCCCAATCCTCCTCCAGTGAGGACTCCTCCGGGAGCCCCCACGAGTTAGGGAACAGAAACTCATCATCGTCGTCATCCTCCGACTCCTCAGTGTAAAACTGGTCCCATTCCTGTTCCCATGGTTGTAGGGACTCCAACTGGAACCCCACCGGGTGCAGTGGTCGGGGCTCTTCTCTCTCGATCCGCAGGTCTTGGAGGACCTCTAAAATAGCGTTCTCCTCCTCTCTAGTCAGGCCTTTCCCGGCCTCCTGCTGCCTCGTCGTCCACCCCGTGAGCCCCCCAACAACATTTTCTTGGGGTTGCTTCTTGGGCTTCTTCTTCGGCTGGCATCGTTGATGTCGCCGTTGATCCTCTCCTACCCGGGCTTCCTCCTTCATAGCCTTACCATAACGGATGGCCTCCTCCTCTGTGATTTTCCCCCAACCGAGGAGGACATCTACCAACGTAGCCTCCCGTTGAGTACCAGGCATTTGCTCCTTCTGGGCACGCTGCTTGGTCCTTTTGTGGTGGGATCTTCTGTCACGAACGTTGAGAGACGGGTCGGACCAAGGTGCAGCGTGAAAAGCGTACATGTCCAAAGGGCTATACACATACCAGCCTAACAGGAAACAAGATCCCACAACTAAGGTAGGCAAACAGGCTACTTAAGTATGATCCTCAATCAGAGACAACGAGCGACAGCTGTCTCTGATTGGGAATCACATCCGGCCAAACATAGACACACAACCTAGAACTGAAACATAGAAATAGACTAACTAGAACGTAAACATAGACTATATAACATAGAAACTCACGCCCTGACCCAACCAACTAAAAACAACAGGCCTCTCACGGCCAGGGCGTGACAGTGGGGTACAGAGATGAGGTAATCATTCAAAAATCATGTTAAATACAGAGTGAGTCCATGCAACTTATTATGTTACTTGTTAAACACATTTTTACTCCTGAACATATTTAGGCTTGCCATAACAAATGGGTTGAATACTTATTGACTCAAGACATCAGCTTCAGCTTTTAATTTTGTATTCATTTGTAAACATTTCTAAAATGTCAGTGGGTCCGTACCTGTCAATCCTACACCTTAGCATTGGTTGTGTGTGTGCTATTTTTGCCTTATGGAATTTTAGATTTTTGGGTGTGACAATGAGTGTTGGCAAGAAAGCAGAAACAGACAGTCAAACCACTTACGTCAGACAACTTGTGAGAATGATTCAGTTCTTAGTAATTGGGGTGCAGGGAACTTGCCCAACTGACTCCAGGTACCTTTACCTACCTGTCAGTCCCACACCTTAGCCTTTGTGTGTGTGTGTGTGCGTGCGTGTGTGAAATACCTGGTGCATGTTTAAAGGAGCCACCCAGATGGGGTTATCGCCACTATTTCAACGTCATTTCCTGTCCTAGAGATGAAATGCACGTTTAGGTTCCACCTCCGAAGAATGACGAAGGCGACTTATACATATTCACGAATTGGGTGTGGGAATTTCCACCTGGAGCTGCTAAACATCAACAAATAGGGCACTGACAGCTGTCAGTGTAGCTAGCTAGCATGCTAACCTTATCTAGCTAGCTAATGTTAGCTGTTGTTGCTGTTTTTTTTTATTACACCGTATTCAAAAGATTAACTAGCTGGTTCCATGGCAGGTTCTGGAGCTAGATTTGTCATAAGCATTGATTTAGGGAAAACTTTGCCACAGAGGGAATCCACTGGCCTATCTTTGACTTCGCCATCTATTATTATCTCCAAAGCTTTGACATCTTCCATAAATTGCGGCCGTGAATTCACAATACAAATAGTTAAGAATAAGATGAAGCTCCGGTAATATGGATAACTATTGAAAGATAGCTGATATGCGTGTTTCTACATTGTAGTGGACACAGTGGTTCTCACAGGGGAAGAGAAATGATAGGCTACAACGACTTTGCTCATGATCATGCATGCAGCAAATTACATGTAACTATACAGTGCCTTCAGAAAGTATTAACATCCCTTGACTTTTTCCACATTTTGTTGTGTTACAGCCTGAATACATTTTTCATTACATTTACATTTTTGGTCACTGCCCTACATATTTTTAATAGACGTACAAACATTTATAAAAACCTGTTTTTGCTTTGTCATTGTGGGGTATTGTGTGTAGAAATTATTTAATCCATTTTAGAATAAGGCTGTAACATAACAACATTTGGAAAAAGTGAAGGGGTCTGAATACTTTCCGAATGTGCTGTATGTACAGTTTTTATTGCTATCTATCTGTACTGTTAGTCCCTCTATTTCCTTTGTTAATATGAACTCGTTTGACCTAAATTGCTTTTGTTTTAAAGATGAATATTGAACTGCATGGCCTCTAAAGGCACATTTAAAAGTGTCCCATACAACAAGGGGATCTGCTGTACCTATGTTATGTTGGAAAAAGTCAGTTATAAATTCTCCTGTCCTGCTTAAAAACAAGTTGTCATCCAATAGGCTTTGATTAAATGTCCAATATCCTCGCCCATGTGGGAATTCTTAAGAGTAATGTATATGCCAATTATTTGATGGTCCAACTGCATTCAACACTTTTTAAACTTTTGGTGCCAGCGAGATTGACATAAGAAAGTAGTCAAGATGACTAGCTTGATTGAGTCTCCACCATGTATATCTCACTAGGTCAGGATATTTAAGCCTCCATATATCCACTAGTTCCAATATATCCATGATATTCGGGATTTCCTTAAGTGCATGAGGGTGATAGTTTGTAGTGTGATTTCCTTTATGGTCCATTGATGTATTTAAAACCGTATTACATTATAATGTAATATATCCCACCATAATAATAGAGTCTTGTATTGCTTGTAGGCTTGATAACTTATTATACATATTTTCATCATTATTTGGACCGTATAGATTAATGAGCCAAATCTGTTTATGGTCCAATAACATATTTAAAATAATCCATCTACCTTGCGGATCTGTTTGGACAATTTGCCCATTCAAATCAAAATGATTGTTAATTAATATCATCACCCTTTCTGAGTTTCTTTTCCCATGGGAGAAGTATATCCCCCCATCCCAAGTTGGGTTGTCATCCCAGTGACTGGCAAACCACCCCTGTCCACCTGGTTCCTAGGGCCTTTGAGAGATTGGGACCCATCCTTTAAAAAGATCACACAGTGCCACCTACAGAACAGAAGCAGATTAACAGCCAAAAGCATTTCCACCTTGGTTATTTAAAAAAAAGATACGCTACCAGTCAAAAGTTTGGACACACCTACTCATGCAAGGGTTTTTCTTTATTTTTACATTGTATAATAATAGTGAAGACATCAAAACTATGTGTTAAACAAATCAAACAATATTTTATATTTGAGATTCTTCAAATAGCTACCTGTGACGAGTACTGAGGATACGAAGCGGCAGGACGTAGATGCAGGAATCAACAAGGTAAAGGTTTACTTAACAATGAGAAAGAGAATAACAAAGAGCAAGTAAACGACACGAAGCTAACAATTACACACAACAATGAACGAACAGTCCAGGGCTATATAGTGGTGGTGATGAGATGATGAGGTGCAGGTGCGCTGGAGGTGATTAGGGTGCGTTGGGTTTCCGTGGCTCAGTAGACCGGCGAATCAGAGCGCCGGAGGGGAGCAACGGGAGGAGACGTGACACCACCCTTTGTCTTGATGACAGCTTTGCACACTCTTGACATTCTCTCAACTAGCTTCATGAGATAGTCACCTGGAATGGATTTCAATTAAGAGGTGTGCCTTCTTAAAAGTTAATTTGTGGAATTTATTTCCTTCTTAATGCGTTTGAGCCAATCAGTTGTGTTGTGACAAGGTAGGGGGGGTATATGGAAGATAGCCCTATTTGGTAAAAGACCAAGTCCATATTATGGCAAGAACAGCTCAAATAAGCAAAGAGAAACGACAGTCCATCATTACTTTAAGACATGAAGGCCAGTCAATACAGAAAATTACAAGAACTTTGAAAGTTTCTTCAAGTGCAGTCGCAAAAACCATCAAGCGCTATGATAAAACTGCCTCTCATGAGGACCGCCACAGGAAAGGAAGACCCAGAGTTACCTCTGCTGCAGAGGATAAGTTAATTAGAGTTACCAGCCTCAGAAATGGCAGCCCAAATAAATGCTTCACAGAGTTCAAGTAACAGACACATCTCAACATCAACTGTTCAGAGGAGACTGTGTGAATCAGGCCTTCATGGTTGAATTGCTGCAAAGAAACCACTACTAAAGGACACCAATAAGAAGAAGAGACTTGCTTGGGCCAAGAAACACGAGCAATGGACATTAGACCGGTGGAAATGTGTCCTTTGATTTGGAGTCCAAATTTGAGATTTTTGGTTCCAACCTCCGTGGCTTTGTGAGACGCGGTGTGGGTGAACGGATGATCTCTGCATGTGTATTTCCCACCGTAAAGCATGGAGGAGGAGGTGTTATGGTGTGGGGGTGCTTTGCTGGTGACTGTCTGTGATTTATTTAGAATTCAAGGCACACTTAACCAGCATGGCTTCCACAGCATTCTGCAGTAATACTCAATCCCATCTGGTTTGGGTTTAGTGGGACTATCATTTGTTTTTCAACAGGACAATGACACAACACACCTCCAGGCTGTGTAAGGGCTATTTGACCAAGAAGGAGAGTGATGGAGTGCTGCATCAGATGACCTGGCTTCCACAATCCCCCGACCTCATCCCAATTGAGATGGTTTGGGATGGGACGGACCGCAGAGTTAAGGAAAAGCAGCCAGCAAGTGCTCAGCATATGTGGGAACTCCTTTAAGACTGTTTGAAAAGCATTCCAGGTGAAGCTGGTTGAGTGAATGCTGAGAGTGTGCAAAGCTGTCATCAAAGCAAAGGGTGGCTATTTGAAGAATCTCAAATATAAAATATATATTTTTGATTACTACATGATTCTAAATGTGTTATTTCATAGTTTTGATGTCTTCACTATTATTCTACAATGTATAAAATAGTAAAAATAAAGAAAAACCCTGGAATGAGTAGGTGTGTCCAAACATTTGAGAGGTACTGTATATATAAAATACATCTTAATTTATTTACACAATTAACTAATAATATGTGTAATAATGTAGGCACTTCATACAAAGGATTGTTACTTATAACCAGGACTGGCATTACAAATATTTCATTTTTGGGCAATAAATTATTAATTTGGGGAAACAATTATTGTGATTCATCCTATACTGTCCCTAACATCATTACCCCCATAGCAACAGATCTGGGATACATATACACACTCTCCCCACCCTTCCCCCACAAACAACCACAAGCTCAGATGTTCAACAGTTGTTCCATCCCCGAGCCCAACTCAAGAGAAGACTTGATGTGTGAATGCATATACAGTTGTAGCTGTTTGAGTAGGCGTGCAAAATTGAGCAAGAATGGGGAGACTTGATTATCCAATGTCAAGTCCTAGCTGATGGAGCTCAGATACACCCCTTTCCCCTGAAACACACACACGCTGGTCCCCCGTTGTGACCATTTTCACAAGCATCTCTGAGCAGTCAGACCTTTTGATTATTTTGTGCCACAATAATTTGCCCCCTCTCTGATTGTCCGAGTGTGAGCCCTCCCCATGGGTTACTGCAGCTAACATTGCCAGCACTGCCACTACCTGGGTGGGGGTACTCCACTGGAATTCCCACCGGCTAGGCACAAGGTCGTCAAGGTTCTCATTAGCAGCTTTGAGAAATTCCTTGTACAGTATATTATGCTCACCCACCCGGGAGCTTTGGCTTTGTTGGACCAATCCTGCCAGGCATGCTCAGACTCTTGAGGGGGCGGTGCTGCTTTAGTGGGTCTCCAACCGCATTTATCTTTCTGTCTTGGCTGCGTATAGACTACTTATAGTAGGCCTATAAAACAGATAAGGACTTCTCCTTAGTGTGTGGGTCGCTCAGGTGGGTTTCTAGGGTATAGGGTTGGGTACCGTTCCATCATGATAGGACAATAAATAGACAAACTATATTTGTAATTTATTTTAAAATGTACAGTGGGGAAAAAAAGTATTTAGTCAGCCACCAATTGTGCAAGTTCTCCCACTTAAAAAGATGAGAGAGGCCTGTAATTTTCATCATAGGTACACGTCAACTATGACAGACAAAATGAGGAAAAAAAATCCAGAAAATCACATTGTAGGATTTTTTATGAATTTATTTGCAAATTATGGTGGAAAATAAGTATTTGGTCAATAACAAAAGTTTGTCAATACTTTGTTATATACCCTTTGTTGGCAATGACACAGGTCAAACGTTTTCTGTAAGTCTTCACAAGGTTTTCACACACTGTTGCTGGTATTTTGGCCCATTCCTCCATGCAGATCTCCTCTAGAGCAGTGATGTTTTGGGGCTGTCGCTGGGCAACACGGACTTTCAACTCCCTCCACAGATTTTCTATGGGGTTGAGATCTGGAGACTGGCTAGGCCACTCCAGGACCTTGAAATGCTTCTTACGAAAGCCACTCATTCGTTGCCCGGCGGTGTGTTTGGGATCATTGTCATGCTGAAAGACCCAGCTACGTTTCATCTTCAATGCCCTTGCTGATGGAAGGAGGTTTTCACTCAAAATCTCACGAGACATGGCCCCATTCATTCTTTCCTTTACACGGATCAGTCGTCCTGGTCCCTTTGCAGAAAAACAGCCCCAAAGCATGATGTTTCCACCCCCATGCTTCACAGTAGGTATGGTGTTCTTTGGATGCAACTCAGCATTCTTTGTCCTCCAAACACGACGAGTTGAGTTTTACCAAAAAGTTCTATTTTGGTTTCATCTGACCATATGACATTCTCCCAATCCTCTTCTGGATCATTCAAATGCACTCTAGCAAACTTCAGACGGGCCTGGACATGTACTGGCTTAAGCAGGGGGACACGTCTGGCACTGCAGGATTTGAGTCCCTGGCGGCGTAGTGTGTTACTGATGGTAGGCTTTGTTACATTGGTCCCAGCTCTCTGCAGGTCATTCACTAGGTCCCCGTGTGGTTCTGGGATTTTTGCTCACCGTTCTTGTGATCATTTTGACCCCACGGGGTGAGATCTTGCGTGGAGCCCCAGATCGAGGGAGATTATCAGTGGTCTTGTATGTCTTCCATTTCCTAATAATTGCTCCCACAGTTGATTTCTTCAAACCAAGCTGCTTACCTATTGCAGATTCAGTCTTCCCAGCCTGGTGCAGGTCTACAATTTTGTTTCTGGTGTCCTTTGACAGCTCTTTGGTCTTGGCCATAGTGGAGTTTGGAGTGTGACTGTTTGAGATTGTGGACAGGTGTCTTTTATACTGATAACAAGTTCAAACAGGTGCCATTAATACAGGTAACGAGTGGAGGACAGAGGAGCCTCTTAAAGAAGAAGTTACAGGTCTGTGAGAGCCAGAAGTCTTGCTTGTTTGTAGGTGACCAAATACTTATTTTCCACCATAATTTGCAAATAAATTCATAAAAAATCCTACAATGTGATTTTCTGGATTTTTTTTCCCCCACTGAAAAAAAGTATTTAGTCAGCCACCAATTGTGCATGTTCTCCTACTTAAAAAGATGAGAGAGGCCTGTAATTTTCATCATAGGTACACGTCAACTATGACAGACAAATTGAGAATTTTTTTTCCAGAAAATCACATTGTAGGATTTTTTATGAATTTATTTGCAAATTATGGTGGAAAATAAGTATTTGGTCACCTACAAACAAGCAAGATTTCTGGCTCTCACAGACCTGTAACTTCTTCTTTAAGAGGCTCCTCTGTCCTCCACTCGTTACCTGTATTAATGGCACCTGTTTGAACTTGTTATCAGTATAAAAGACACCTGTCCACAACCTCAAACAGTCACACTCCAAACTGCACTATGGCCAAGACCAAAGAGCTGTCAAAGGACACCAGAAACAAAATTGTAGACCTGCACCAGGCTGGGAAGACTGAATCTGCAATAGGTAAGCAGCTTGGTTTGAAGAAATCAACTGTGGGAGCAATTATTAGGAAATGGAAGACATACAAGACCACTGATAATCTCCCTCGATCTGGGGCTCCACGCAAGATCTCACCTCGTGGGGTCAAAATGATCACAAGAACGGTGAGCAAAAATCCCAGAACCACACAGGGGGACCTAGTGAATGACCTGCAGAGAGCTGGGACCAAAGTAACAAAGTCTACCATCAGTAACACACTACGCCGCCAGGGACTCAAATCCTGCGGTGCCAGACGTGTCCCCCTGCTTAAGCCAGTACATGTCCAGGCCCGTCTGAAGTTTGCTAGAGTGCATTTGGATGATCCAGAAGAGGATTGGGAGAATGTCCTATGGTCAGATGAAACCAAAATAGAACTTTTTGGTAAAAACTCAACTCGTCGTGTTTGGAGGACAAAGAATGCTGAGTTGCATCCAAAGAACACCATACCTACTGTGAAGCATGGGGGTGGAAACATCATGCTTTGGGGCTGTTTTTCTGCAAAGGGACCAGGACGACTGATCCGTGTAAAGGAAAGAATGAATGGGGCCATGTATCGTGAGATTTTGAGTGAAAACCTCCTTCCATCAGCAAGGGCATTGAAGATGAAACGTAGCTGGGTCTTTCAGCATGACAATGATCCCAAACACACCGCCCGGGCAACGAAGGAGTGGCTTCGTAAGAAGCATTTCAAGGTCCTGGAGTGGCCTAGCCAGTCTCCAGATCTCAACCCCATAGAAAATCTGTGGAGGGAGTTGAAAGTCCGTGTTGCCCAGCGACAGCCCCAAAACATCACTGCTCTAGAGGAGATCTGCATGGAGGAATGGGCCAAAATACCAGCAACAGTGTGTGAAAACCTAGTGAAGACTTACAGAAAACGTTTGACCTGTGTCATTGCCAACAAAGGGTATATAACAAAGTATTGACAAACTTTTGTTATTGACCAAATACTTATTTTCCACCATAATTTGCAAATAAATTCATTAAAAATCCTACAATGTGATTTTCTGGATTTTTTTTTCTCATTTTGTCTGTCATAGTTGACGTGTACCTATGATGAAAATTACAGGCCTCTCTCATCTTTTTAAGTGGGAGAACTTGCACAATTGGTAGCTGACTAAATACTTTTTTCCCCACTGTATATATATTTATTTTTTTACTCCTGAACTTCTTCTACTCTCAACCTCTCCGATCATTTTCATGATGTCCATCCGGTTTGCTTCTATATGCCATATCTTTCTAACTGTGCTCTTTCCCAAAAGCTCCCAACATACAACCTATATACTTATTATGGACACAGTATGCTTACATTATTAGCTATCTTTGTTATTATTTGTTGTCATTTGTTATTAGTCCCATCCTTCAACTCTATTCAATACCTCCCATCTATCTCTTAACACCATCCATATATTATTTCTATTTGCCATATATATTTCAACCGTACTGTGATGTTTTACAAAAGTTCTGAACCTTTATATTCTTATTGCTTCTACAGATTGTGAATTAAAAATAAACATTTTTGCTAAAAGTATTATATTATTGATCGATTGACTATGACTTTTCAAATCACCCAGTAATGCTATCTACAAGGTTAGCTCTAGGTAAATATTGCAATCCTTTAGCCATTCCTGGACCTGTGTCCAAAAACAAGCTACAAATGGACAGAACCAAAACAAATGATCTAATGATTCTGTCTCTTCACAGCAAAATCTGAAGTGCTGGGAAGATTGTATCCCCCATATAAATAACATTCTATTGGAAGCAAGAATTTTATATAATAATTTAAATTACAATTTTCTAATTTTTGAATCCGGTGTCGTTTTGCGTGTCAGTTCATAAACACTATGCCATGGGATCGGTACGTCAAAAATCTCTTCCCAACTATTTTGCAATCTATATGGGACGGCTGTCAATCCTTTGGTCCTTAAGTGAAACTGATATACTTTTTAATTTATCACAGTTTTCCTTAACCAATTATGTTCTTTAATGCAAGGCCGACAGACAAGTTCCTTACTTTCTCCCCCTTCCACTTTCCTCTTCCACTTTTGCGGTAAGGCTGCAATTATTTGGTTGTAATTTTGGGTAGAGCAGACATTTCCATATGTTTTTGTTAGCTGCATGTGCGACATAACTCCACCAGTCCTACCGATGATATCATTTACGAAGATTATACCTTTTTTAAACATTCTGTCAAAAAATAAAGTTTTTTTGTCAATTAGTATATTTGAATTTAACACAATATTTGTTGCATTATTTGTTCTGTCGTTTCTGGAGGATTAAATTGAAATTGCAACCAACTTTCTATGGCTTGTTTTAGAAATAGTGATATTTGGGAGATGATTTCCTTTTCAAATAACTGAAAGTGAGAGGTTGTAATCTGAATAAAGGGAAAAAGGCCTTTCTTGAACATTGGGTGAGACAATCTTACTAATTTGCTTGAGAACCAGTTCGGATTTAAGTATAACTTTTGTATGACTGAAGCTTTTAGTGATAGGTCTAATGCTTTAATATTTAATAATTTCTGTCCTCCAAAGTCATATTCATTATATAAATATGCCCTTTTAATTTTGTCTGGCTTGCCGTTCCAAATAAAATTGAATATGTTTTTCTAGGCGTAGGCAAGACCATAAGCAAATAGGTAAACTGGGATAATACTAAAGAGTTAATCAGGGTGATTTGTCCACAAATTGACAGGTATTTTCCTTTCCATGATAGTAAGATCTTATCTATTTTTGCTAACTTTCTATTAAAATGTATTGAAGTGAGATCATTTATTTCCTTTGAGATATGTATTCCGAGTATATCCACATCACCATCAGATCATTTTATTGGTAAACTACATGGTAATGTAACATTTTTATTTTTTAGTGATCCAATACGTAATATAGTACATTTGTCATAATTTGGTTGTAATCCAGAGAGGTTAGAAAATGTATCTAGATCCTCTATGAGGCTGTGGAGGGATTCTAGTTGTGGATTTAAAAGAAAACATGAATCATCAGCGTACAATGACACCGTTGTTTTTAAGCCCTGGATTTCTAATCCTCTGATATTATTATTGGATCTGATTTTAATAGCTAACATCTCAATGGCCACAATAAATAGATATGCCGATAGTGGACAACCTTGTTTCACTCCTCTTGACAGTTTAAAACTTTCTGAGAAATAGCCATTATTTACTATTTTACACCTAGGGTTACTATACATGATTTTGACCCACTTTATAAGAGATTCTCCAAAATTGAAATGCTCCAGGCATTTATATATAAACCCCAGTCGAACTTTATCAAATGCCTTTTCGAAGTCTGCTATGAATAGCAGGCCTGGTTTCCCATATTTTCCATAGTGTTCTATTGTTTCCAATACGTGCCTTATATTATCTCCAATGTATCTTCCATGTAAAAAACCTGTCTGATTAGAATGAATAATATCCGACAATAACTTTTTAATTCTATGCGCTATACATTTTGCTAGAATTTTTGCATCACAACACTGAAGTGTAAGGGGCCTCCAATTTTGTAAATGGACTGGATCTTTATATTTTCCACTTGTATCCTGTTTCAGTAATAATGAGATCAGACCTTCTTCTTGAATGTCAGATAATCTACCATTTACATAGGAGTGGTTATAACATGCTAATAACGGTCTTCTTAGTATATCAAAAAAGGTTTGGTATACCTCGACTGGTATGCCATCCAACCCTGGAGTTTTCCCAGACTTAAAGTCTTTAATTGCATCCAGAAGTTCCTCCTCTGTAATTTCACCTTCACATGAGTCTTTCTGTGTGGCTGTTAATTTGACATTATCAATAGAAAAAAAATCTCTACAATTAGCTTCAGTTAGAGGAGATGGAGGCGACTGAAAAGAAAACATATGCTTAAAGTACTTTGTTTCTTCCTTCAAAATATCATTTGGTGAATTATGGGTGACTCCGTCAATTGTAACCAGTTTCATTAAGTTCTTTTTGGTAGCATTCCTATGTTGAAGATTAAAAAATAATTTTGTGCATTTTTCCCCATATTCCATCCAGTTTGCTTTATTTTTATAATATATTACACCTGATCTTTCTTGAATAAGTTTCTCCATTTCTTTTTGTTTTTCCTCTAATTTATTCTGAGCCTCTATGTTACAGTTTTTATTGCCATCTATCTGTTCTGTTAGACTTTCTATTTCCTTTCTTAGTATAAACTCTTTTGACCTAAATTGCTTTTGTTTTCGAGATGAGTACTGAATTGCATGGCCTCTAAAGGCACATTTAAAGGTGTCCCATACAATAAGGGGATTCGCTGTACCTATGTAATGTTGGAAAAAGTCAGTTATAAATTCCTTTGTTCTAATTATAAATAAATTATCATCCAATAGGCTTTGATTAAATTTCCAATATCCTCGCCCACGTGGAAATTCAGTAAGATTAATGTATATGCTTATTATATGATGGTCCGACCGCATTCTGTCCCCTATCAACACTTTTTTTTTTTTACTTTTGGTGCCAACGAGAATGAGATAAGAAAGAAGTCAAGACGACTAGCTTGATTCAGTCTCCGCCATGTATATCTCACTAGATCAGTATATTTAAGCATCCATATATCTACTAGTTCTAATGTATCCATGACATTCACAATTTCCTTAAGAGCATGTGGGTGATTGTTTGTGGTGTGATTTCCTTTACGGTCCATTGAGCTATTTAAAACAGTATTATAATCCCCCACCATAATAATATTGTCTTGAATTGCTTTCAGGGTTGATAATTTATTATATACAGTGGGGAAAAAAAGTATTTAGCCAGCCATCAATTGTGCAAGTTCTCCCACTTAAAAAGATGAGAGAGGCCTGTAATTTTCATCATAGGTACACGTCAACTATGACAGACAAATTGAGGAAAAAAAATCCAGAAAATCACATTGTAGGATTTTTAATGAATTTATTTGCAAATTATGGTGGAAAAAAAGTATTTGGTCACATACAAACAAGCAAGATTTCTGGCTCTCACAGACCTGTAACTTCTTCTTTAAGAGGCTCCTCTGTCCTCCACTCATTACCTGTATTAATGGCACCTGTTTGAACTTGTTATCAGCATTAAAAGACACCTGTCCACAACCTCAAACAGTCACACTCCAAACTCCACTATGGCCAAGACCAAAGAGCTGTCAAAGGACACCAGAAACAACATTGTAGACCTGCACCAGGCTGGGAAGACTGAATCTGCAATAGGTTAGCAGCTTGGTTTGAAGATATCATCTGTGGGAGCAATTATTAGGAAATGGAAGACATACAAGACCACTGATAATCTCCCTCGATCTGGGGCTCCACGCAAGATCTCACCCCGTGAGGGTCAAAATGATCACAAGAACGGTCAGCAAAAATCCCAGAACCACACGGGGGACCTAGTGAATGACCTGCAGAGAGCTGGGACCAAAGTAACAAAGCCTACCATCAGTAACACACTACGCCGCCAGGGACTCAAATCCTGCAGTGCAAGACGTGTCCCCTTGCTTAAGCCAGTACATGTCCAGGCCCATCTGAAGTTTGCAAGAGTGCATTTGGATGATCCAGAAGAGGATTGGGAGAATGTCATATGGTCAGATGAAACCAAAATATAACTTTTTGGTAAAAACTCAACTCGTCGTGTTTGGAGGACAAAGAAAGCTGAGTTGCATCCAAAGAACACCATACCTACTGTGAAGCATGGGGGTGGAAACATCATGCTTTGGGGCTGTTTTTCTGCAAAGGGACCAGGACGACTGATCCGTGTAAAGGAAAGAATGAATGGGGCCATGTATCATGAGATTTTGAGTGAAAACCTCCTTCCATCAGCAAGGGCATTGAAGATGAAACGTGGCTGGGTCTTTCAGCATGACAATGATCCCAAACACACCGCCCGGGCAACAAAGGAGTGGCTTCGAAGAAGCATTTCAAGGTCCTGGAGTGGCCTAGCCAGTCTCCAGATCTCAACCCCATAGAAAATCTTTGGAGGGAGTTGAATGTCCGTGTTGCCCAGCGACAGCCCCAAAACATCACTGCTCTAGAGGAGATCTGCATGGAGGAATGGGCCAAAATACCATTAACAGTGTGTGAAAACCTTGTGAAGACTTACAGAAAACGTTTGACCTGTGTCATTGCCAACAAAGGGTATATAACAAAGTATTGAGAAACTTTTGTTATTGACCAAATACTTATTTTCCACCATAATTTGCAAATAAATTCATAAAAAATCCTACAATGTGATTTTCTGGATTTTTTTTCCTCATTTTGTCTGTCATAGTTGACGTGTACCTATGATGAAAATTACAGGCCTCTCTCATCTTTTTAAGTGGGAGAACTTGCACAATTGGTGGCTGACTAAATACTTTTTTTCCCCACTGTATATTGTCAAAGAATTGTGGATCATCATTATTTGGTCCGTAAAGGTTAATGAGCCATATCTGTTTATGGTCCAATAACATATTTAAAATAATCCATCTACCTTGCGTATCTATTTGGACAATTTGCACATTCGGATCGAAATTACTATTCATTAATATCATCACCCCTTTTGAATTTCTTTGCCCATGGGAGAAGTATATCCCCCCCATTCTTTTTTCCTACGCTACTTCATCTCGAATTGTTGAATGAGTTTCCTGTATACAATAGATATTATATTCCTTCTCTTTGAGCCATGTAAATATTGTTTTTCTTTTGTTATTATCAGCTAAGCCATTACAATTATAACTGGCTATACTTATTTCACCATACACCATAATGAGATACAAGTTTCAAGTCTATTTATCATTATATATGTTTGTAAATTTACCAATAAAAAATACCGTAATGATTTAGTGTCCATATAGCTGTATCGTGATATTTGCATTGCTACGGAGTAACCCTTCAATTGTTCTCCACTAATTCCCCCGCTAAAGCCCCTCCCCATCCCAAGTTGAGCCGTCATCCCAGTGATCAGCATCCCACCCACGTCCCTCCGGATCCCTAAGGCCCCGAGAGGCCAGGACCCATCCATCGAAAACAGCACACAGTGCCACCCACAAAACAGAAGCAGATTAACCGCCAAAAGCATTTCCAATGCTTTCACCTCTATATATATATCTATATAACTATTTTTTAAAATTATGCATAACCTATTTTCCATCATTATCAATTAATATGCGTAATAATGTCGGCAGTTCACGCGTAGGATTCTAACATATAACCCGGATTGCCATTGTATTACATTTAATTCATTGACAAGCAATTATTATCCTAGCAAATAATTCCCGTGGTCCATCCCATACCCCCCCAACATCCCCACAACAGATGCCAGACAAGCACACACGCACATACTCACATACTCCAACACACTCAACCCCCCTCCCCCACAATCCACCATAAAATCAGATACTCAACGGCACTGTATCTTAACATGAATGCACTAACTGTATGTTTCTCTGGATAAGAGTGTCTGCTAGATGACACAAATCAAAAGATACAGTACAGTGCTCTGTCAAAGAAAAATATGCAAAATAGTTTTGGGCCAAACATGGCATCATTGTTAACAGGCTACTTTAAACACAACTGCACATTACAGAATACTGGGATGGAATGCTGCGATGAAACGTATGAGAAATCAGCTGTTTACTCAGTTTAATCTCTAGTTATATATTTTCTTATATAATCCACTGCAAATGACATTTAATTGGCTCACGGGCCGGATGCGGCCGGCGGGCCTACAATTGCCCATCCCTGCAAAGGACTGGAGTGTGGAGCGCATAGAAAATACTAAATTATACGTCACGTTAATTTGTATCAAAAAACATAAGAAAGTTAGTTGGGGAACATCTCTCTCTGTACAACTAACAGGAAGCCTACTGTAGTCAAGTGTGAGCAGGAGTTGGCCATAGCGTCATCAGACTCGGACCCTCCCCCTGCGTGTCCACAGACCAGTCTGCACTCTAGCAAACCCTCCCACTTCAAGCAGCACCAGCACGGCCCCACGATTCTTCCTTCTGTCTCCATTTTCACACCGGGTGCCTACTCCAGGCATGGCTGACGGCTGTACCCAGTCATGGCACTGCGACATTACACCCTCGACTTCAATCTCTCAGCGCCAGGTAAATGACACACACCGGCATTCACTAGGCTACGAACGGTTGCAGCACAACAGGACATGGGGGTCATTAGCTATCATTTCCATTTGCGCATCTACTGTACGCTAGCTAGCTAACTAATCGTTGTCAATACGCGCAGTCTGTCTAATATATATACAAAAAAATCATACAATTATGATATATGCACGATTAGTGTTTTTTTTGTTGGAGGACGTAGCTAATGTGCTGAGTAATATTGATCTAGCTAAATGTCGTCCGCTATCTTGATAGCATAATTCCAAGTCAGACATTGGTTGCCAGCAACATGACAGGCAGGCGGGTAATATGACCTTTTGTGCAGTTGCTAGCTAGCTAGGTTAGCAAAGGCATCTCATCTGTCTGCTGCTGCGCCTGTCTGCGTCGTACATGTTTTGGTTTCAATTGACAGCCAGTCAAGTTTGACTAGCTAGTTAGCTAGCATAGCAATGTTGACTTTGTTTATTAATGAGGCTATAGCCATCTCAAGCTGGGCACAATTTTTTTAATCGTAAGGTCCCAGTGGCCAATAATCAGTCTTATATCCATAGTATAGCCGCTCACTGTAAAAAGGCATACAAGCAGAATTTGCAAGTTAAAGTACCTAGGCTACTGCCATTTATTTTTAGCATGTTGCTGCATAGCCAACTGTCTGGTCTATTAAGGTAACGTTACACAGACAAGACATGAAGAACATACTTATCTAGCTTAAGGGGGGGTAAATGTGGTAATTATTGTGTTGTCACCCTAGATATGTCCCTCCCCTTTTCTGTTTAGTGGACTGTCCTATGACTGTGCATGGGCTGCAGTCTATATTTCAAGAGCAGGAAATGACAGAGACTGTCCATGACACTGAGGGACATGGATACCTTGCTACCTTCATTGGCAAGAATGGCAGGTAGGCACCAGTTCCATCAACACTGTCATCATTATTTATGTCACCACCAACATATTTTGTAGAATGAATCTAGAATCTAATGTTCATGAATTAGGCCTAGTGTGTTTTCGATTTTTCAAAACCCGGAAGTGCTACAGTAAAAACATAAAAATAATAAGAACAAGTAATAAAGCACATGAGACACACAGCACACTATGAAGACAGTAAGGCCAGACAGGTTCAGCAAGGTATGGTGCTTTAGGTACTCTTTAAAAGCATGCACAGCCGTAGCACCCTTACGCACTGTACAATACATGTTGTATTTCTATTTATTAAGCATCCCCACAGCTACTCTTCCTGGGGTCCTCAGGTCACTACTTTACTACCACATATCTACAGTACAAAATCCATGTGTGTGTGTAGTGTGTCTGTGTGTGTCTCTCTTCACAGTCCCCTCTGTTCCATAAGGTGTATTTTTATCTGTTTTGTAAATCTGATTCTACTGCTTGCATCAGTTACCTGATGTGGAATAGAGTTCCATGTAGCTATGGCTCTATGTAGTACTGTGTGCCTCCCATAGTCTGTTCTGGACTTAGGGATTGTGAAGAGACCTCTGGTGGCATGTCTTGTGGGGTATGCATTGGTGTCCGAGCTGTGTTCTAATAGTTTAAACAGACAGCTCGGTGCATTCAGCATGTCAATACTTCTTACAAAAACAAGTAGTGATGAAGTCAATCTCTCCTCTACTTTGAGCGATGAGAGATTAATGTTAGCTCCGTGTACATTTAAGAGCCAGCCGTGCTGCCCTGTTCTGAGCCAATTGAGCCAAGTTCTTCTTTGTGGCACCTGACCACACAACTGGACAGTAGTCCAGGTGTGACAAAACTAGGGCCTGTAGGACCTGCCTTGTTGATAGTGTTGTTAAGAAGGCAGAGAAGCGCTTTATTATGGACAGACTTCTCCCCATCTTAGCTAGTGTTGCATCGACATGGTTTGACCATGACAGTTTACAAACAGGGTTACTCCAAGCAGTTTAGTCACCTCAACTTGCTAAATTTCCACATTATTCATTACAAGATTTAGTTGAGGTTAAGTGAATGATTTGTCCCAAATTCAATGCTTTTAGTTTTTGAAATATTTAGGACTAACCTATTTCTTGCAACCCATTCTGAAACTGACTGCAGCTCTTCGTTAAGTGTTGCAGTAATTTCACTCGCCGCAGTAGCTGACGTCTATAGTGTTGAGTCATCCGCATACATAGACACACTGGCTTTGCAGTACGTTTGCCAATCGGTTGTGCAGCCAGACTTATTTGCCATTCCTTTTGCCTCATCCCTCTCAACCATACAGTTTTAGAATTCCTCATCAATCCACAGGGATTTAACAGTTTTTACAGACATTTTCTTAATGGGTGCGTGCTTATTAGTAACTGGAATAAGCAATTTCATAAATGTGTAAAGTGCAGTCTGGTTGCTCCTCATTACACACCACAGACAAGCAAATATTATTTACATCATCAACATAGGAATCACTACAAAACGTATTTTATGACTTCTTATACACTATATTAGGCCCAGCCTTTGGAACTTTGGTTGTCCTAGATATTGCTACAATACAGTGCATTCGGAAAGTATTCAGACACCTTGTGTTTTCCCACATTTTTGTTACTTTACAGACTTATTCTAAAATTGATTACATTTTTTTTTTCCCTCATCAATACCCAATAATGACAAAGTAAAATCAGGTTTTTGAAAAGTTTGCAGATGTATTTAAAATGAAAAACAGAAATACCTTATTTACATAAGTATTCAGACCCTTTGCTATGAAACTCGAAATTGAGCTCAGGTGCATCTTGTTTACATTGATCATCCTTTAGATGTTTCTACAACTTGATTGGAGTCCATCTGTGGTAAATTCAGTTGATTGGACATGATTTGGAAAGGAAACACACCTGTCTATATAAGGTCCCACAGTTGACAGTGAATGTCAGAGCAAAAATCAAGCCATGAGGTTGAAGGAATTGTCCGTAGAGCTCCAAGACAGGATTGTGTCGAGGCACAGATCCGTGGAAGTGTACCAACAATTCTGCAGCATTGAAGGTCCCCAAGAACACTGTGGCCTCCATCATTCTTAAATGGAAGAAGTTTAGAACTAACAAGACTCTTCCTAAAGCTGGCCGCCCAGCCAAACTGAGCAAACGGTGGAGAAGGGCCTTGGTCAGGGAGATGACCAAGAAACCGATGGTCACTCTGACAGAGCTCCAGAGTTCCTGTGTGGAGAAGGGAGAACTTTCCAGAAGGACAACCATCTCTGCAGCACTCCACCAATCAGGCCTTTATGGTTGGGTGACCAGACGGAAGCCACTCCTTAGTAAAATGCACATGACAGCCCTCTTGGAGTTTGCCAAAAGGCACCTAAAGGACTCTCAGAACATGAAAAACAAGATTCTCTGGTCTGATGAATCCAAGATTGAACTCTTTGGCCTGAATGCCAAGTGTCACGTCTGGAGGAAACCTGGCACCCTCCCTACGGTGAAGCATGGTGGTGGCAGCATCATGCTGTGGGGATGTTTTTCAGTGGCAAGGACTGGGAGACTAGTCAGGATCGAGGGAAAGATGAACGGAGCAAAGTACAGAGAGATCCTTGATGGAAACCTGCTCCAGAGCACTCAGGACCTCAGACTGGGGCGAAGGTTCACCTTCCAACAGGAAAATGACCCTAAACACACAGCCAAGACAACACAGGAGTGGCTTCGGGACAAGTCTCTGAATGTCCTTGAGTGGCCCAGCCAGAGCCCGGACTTGAACCAGATCTAACATCTCTGGAGAGACCTGTAAATAGATGTGCAGCGACGCTCCCCATCCACCTGACAGAGCTTCAGAGTATCTGTAGAGAAGAATGGAAGAAACTCCCCAAATACAGGTATGCCAAGCTTGTAGCGTCATACCCAAGAAGACTCGAGGCTGTAATTGCTGTCAAAGGTGCTTCAACAAATTAGGATACTCCTTTCAAGCAGATTTCTGCAGCATTAGTAAATATGTGATCAATACATGCTGTTTGTAAATATCCTGGTAGGTTGACTGATAACATTTGGTATTGATATTTATTAGGATCCCCATTAGCCGCTGCAAAAGCATCAGCTACTCTTCCTGGGGTCCACATCAAACATGACATAATACATTGTACAGAACATTATTAGTCAAGACTGAAACACATACATTTTAAATGTCACACACAGCCTACATATCAGTACATACACACACAATCGATGTCTAATACATAGTACAGTGCAAATTACAATACAAGATATATAAAATGGCTGTGTCTCTTCACAGTCCCCTTTGTGCAGTAAGGTGTTCTTTTATCTGTTTTTTGAAACTGGTTTTATTGCTAGCTTGAGTTGCCTGGGGTGGCAGAGAGTTCCATGTAGTCATGGTTCTATTTAATATTGTGTGTTTCCAAGCCTCTGTTCTGGACTTGGGGACTGTGAAGAGACCTCTGGTTGCATGTCATGTGTTGTACCAATGAGTGTCTGAACTGTGTGCCAACTGCTTGAACAGACAGTTCGGTACCTTCAACACATCAATAGTGATGCAGTCAAACTCTCCTTAACTTTGAGCCAGGAGAGACTGACATGCATATTACTGACACTTTCCCTCCATGTACAACGAAATGCGATACGTGCTTCTTGATGGGCGCATGCCTATCAGTAACCGGAAGAAGCAGTTTCATAAATACTTAAAGTGCAGCGTACGGATGTACCTCATTACACACATCAGACCAACAAATATTTTTCACATCTTCGACATAGGAATCATTGAAAAACGTATTGTATGATCGTTTATACACAATTTTAGGTCCAGTTTTTGGAACTTAGTTTTTTCTAGATATGGCTATGATTATATGATCACTACATCTGATGGGTGTGGATACTGCTTTAGAGCAGATTTCTGCAACATTAGTAAAGATGTAATCAATAGACATGGATGATTTAGTTCTGTTTGTAAATACCCTGGTAGGTTGACTGATGACTTGAACCAGATTGCAGGCACTGGCTACAGCTTGGAGCTTCTTTTTGAGTGTGCAGCTTGATGACAATCAGTCAATATTTAGGTCACCAAGAAAATATACCTCTCTGTTGATATCACATACATTATCCAACATTTCACACATATAGTCTATAACAACTTCCTACGAAAATAGGCTTTAGGTGAGGCAGATGAATCTGTAGCCATATTACTTGCACATCATCTGACATGAGATCCTCTCTCAGCGTAACAGGAATATGACTCTTGACATACATGGCAACACCCCTCCATTTGCATGTCTATCGTTCCTATATATTCTATTACCATGTATAGCTACTACTGCATCATCAAAGGAGTTATCGAAGTGTGTTTCAGAGATGGCCAGAATATGAATGTTTTCTGATGTTAATAAGTTGTCCATTTCATGAACCTTGTTTCTCAGGCTACATATGTTAATATGGGCTATTTATTTTGGTCATTTTCTGGGTTGCTTGTTTGATTTTAGTGCTATTCTGAGGGGCTGAACTGAGGTAGACATGTCAGTGACATTTACATTTGAGTCAATGGTACTGAGTGGTCTGCCCACAGTGGGCTTCTTCCTAAGGCAGACAGTTTCAGTGCAAACAGTGGAATTCAGTTCTGTGTGCATATGATTATTGCAGACAATACCCTCGGAGCTAACAATTAAAGTAACATAGATTAGGTTACTTACATTTACTGCACTTCTATTTCTCTGGGATATAATATGATTTCCATGTCCTCTGTTGCTTATGACAGGGAGGACTGGACTGTACCAAACACAGACCATCAGTCTCTTAAGCAGTTCGCTATGTTGATGGAGATAATCCTGGAACCCCTGCGGTTAGGGTGAATCCCATCTCTTTTAAAGAGTGTTGGTAGCTCCCACAGCAAGTCAAAATTGTCACAAAAGGAGACATTCCTGTCTTTGCAGAGTTTCTTCAGGAACTCGTTTAGGGCAGCAAGGCAGCTGTAACGCTCCGAACCCCTTATATAACAAGGCAGGGGGCCAGAGATGACTGTTCTCTTCCCTGTGCAAACAAGGTTGTTCAAGAGAATGTTGTAGTCCTTCTTCAGTTCCTTAGATTGCCGAAAGCATGAACCAGGTTGCAGGCACTGGTTACAGTTTGAAGCTTTTTCTTGAATGGGCAGGTTGATGAAAGCCAGTCAATATTTAGGTCACCCAGAAAATATACCTCTCTGTTGATATCACATACATTATCAAGCATTTCACACAAATTATACAGAAACTGACTGTTAGCACTTGGTGGTCTATAGCAGCTTTCCTCAAGAATGGGCTTTAGGTGAGATAGGTGAACCTGTAGCCATATTACTTCAACAGTATTTAACATGTGATCCTACCTAAGCTTTACAGGAATGTGGCTCTGAAAATTGACAGTAACACCGGCCCCATTGGCATTTCTGTCTTTTCTGTAGATGTTATAACCATGTATTGCTACCACTGTATCATCAAAGGTATTATCTACGTGAGTTTCAGAGATAGTCAGAATATAATAATAATAATATGCCATTTAGCAGACGCTTTTATCCAAAGCGACTTACAGTCATGCGTGCATACATTTTTTTTGTGTATGGGTGGTCCCGGGGATCGAACCCACTACCTTGGCGTTACAAGCGCCGTGCTCTACCAGCTGAGCTACAGAGGACCACAGGTTAAAATGAGGGACAGGTTTTTGTACATTTATGAATCACTAATCACATGAAATAAATATACTGAACAAAAATATAAATTCAACATGCAACAATGTCATCTGTTACTAGCAAGTTATTGATTTCATGAACCTTGTTTTTTAGGCTACATGTGTTAATGTGGGCTATTTTTGGCACTTTTCTGGTATGCTTGATTGTTTTTATTGCTTTACTGTGAAGCTTATCAGTAGTAGACATGACAATGTTATTTATGTTTGAGCTGATAGTGCAGGGTGAGCTGCACACAGTGGACTTCCTAAACTCAGCAAAAAAAGAAACGTCCTCTCACTGTCAACTGCGTTTATTTTCAGCAAACCTAACATGTGTAAATATTTGTATGAACATAACAAGATTCAACAACTGAGACATAAACTGAACAAGTTCCACAGACATGTGACTAACATAAATTGAATAATGTGTCCCTGAACAAAGGGGGGGTCAAAATCAAAAGTAACAGTCAGTATCTGCAGTGCATCTCCTCCTCATGGACAGCACCAGATTTGCCAGTTCTTGCTGTGAGATGTTACCCCACTCTTCTACCAAGGCACCTGCAAGTTCCCGGACATTTCTGGGGGGAACAGCCCTAGCCCTCACCCTCCGATCCAACAGGTCCCAGACGTGCTCAATGGGATTGAGATCCGGGCTCTTCGCTGGCCATGACAGAACACTGTCATTCCTGTCTTGCAGGAAATCACGCACAGAATGAGCAGTATGGCTGGTGGCATTGTCATGATGGAGGGTCATGTCAGGATGAGCCTGCAGGAAGGGTACCACATGAGGGAGGAGGATGTCTTCCCTGTAATGCACAGCGTTGAGATTGCCTGCAATGACAACAAGCTCAGTCCGATAATGCTGTGACACACCGCCCCAGAACATGACGGACACTCCACCTCCAAATCGATCCCGCTCCAGAGTACAGGCCTCGGTATAACGCTCATTCCTTCGACGATAAACGCGAATCCGACCATCACCCCTGGTGAGACAAAACCGCAACTTGTCAGTGAAGAGCACTTTTTGCCAGTCCTGCCTGGTCCAATGACGGTGGGTTTGTGCCCATAGGCGACGTTGTTGCCGGTGATGTCTGGTGAGGACCTGCCTTACAACAGGCCTACAAGCCCTCAGTCCAGCCTCTCTCAGCCTATTGTGAACAGTCTGAGCACTGATGGAGGGATTGTGCATTCCTGGTGTAACTCGGGCAGTTGTTGTTGCCATCCTATACCTGTCCCGCAGGTGTGATGTTCGGATGTACCGATCCTGTACACGTGGTCTGCCACCGCGAGGACGATCAGCTGTCCGTCCTGTCTCCATGTAGCGCTGTCTTAGGCGTCTCACTGTACGGACATTGTAATTTATTGCCCTGACCACACATCTGCAGTCCTCATGCCTCCTTGCAGCATGCCTAAGGCACGTTCACGCAGATGAGCAGGGACCCTGGGCATCTTTCTTTTGGTGTTTTTCAGAGTCAGTAGAAAGGCCTCTTTAGTGTCCTAAGTTTTCATAACTGTGACCTTAATTGCCTACCGTCTGTAAGCTGTTAGTGTCTTAACGACCGTTTCACAGGTGCATGTTCATTAATTGTTTATGGTTCATTGAACAAGCATGAGAAACAGTGTTTAAACCCTTTACAATGAAGATCTGTGAAGTTATTTGGATTTTTACGAGTTATCTTTGGAAGACAGGGTCCTGAAAAAGGGATGTTTAGTAGGGCACACCGCCTCAGTGCTAACAGTATAACTCTGGTTCATAGGCACATGATTACTGCATACAATAGCTGTAGGATCGACAGAGGCATTCAGGGGAGTTAGAGGGACATAAATTAGGTTACTTACATCGTGACTGCCACTGCCCCTGGGATAATGTACATTTGCTGCAGCATTACGACAACTGAGCGACACAATGGTAGGGATAATTTGAGCTGGGCTTTGGTCATGATCTCAATGCATCCTTGAAATGTGTGGTCAGAGTCCAGGAGCCAAGATGATTTGGATGGACACCGTCATTCCTGTAGAGGATTTTCTGTTTCCAAAAGGTGTCAAAGTTACACTATATATACAAAAGTATGTGGACACCCCGATGCTGACAGGTGTATAAAATTGAGCACACAGCCATGCAATCTCAATAGACAAACATTGGCAGTAGAATGGCTTTACTGAAGAGCTCAGTGACTTTCAACGTCATCTGTCCTCGGTTGCAAATCTCACTACGGAGTTCCAAACTGCCTCTGGAAGCAATGTCAGCACAATAACTGTTCGTCGGGAGCTTCATAAAATGGGTTTCCATGGCCAAGCAGCCGCACACAACCCTAAGATCACCATGCGCAATGCCAAGCGTCGGCTGGAGTGGTTTAAAGCTCGCCACCATTGGACTCTGGAGCTGTGCAAACGTGTCATCTGGTAGTCCGACGGACGAATCTGGGTTTGGCAGATGTCAGGAGAACGCTGCCTGCCCCAATGCATAGTGCCAACTGTAAAGTTTGGTGGAGGAGGAATAATGTTCTGGGGCTGTTTTTCTTGGTTCGTTCTAGGCCCCTTAGTTCCAGAGAAGGGAAATATTAATGCTACAGCATACAATTACATTCTAGACGATTCTGGGCTTCCAACTTTGTGGCAACACGTTGGGGAAGGCCCTTTCTTGTTTCAGCATGACAATGCCTGCACAGAGCCCAGACCTCAACCCCATCAAACACCTTTGGGATGAATTGGAACGCCGACTTTGAGCCAGGCCTAATCGCCCAACATCAGTACCCGACCCCAGCGTTCCAACGTCTAGTTGAAAGCCTTCCCAGAAGAGTGGAGCCTGTTATAGTAGCAAAGGGGGGACCAACTCCATATGAATGATTTTGGAATGAGATGTTCGATGAGCAGGTGTCCATATGCTTTTGGTCATGTAGTGTATCTATAAAAGTTATTCCAACAGAGCTACATTAATCTGTAGTAATAGTTTGGATACATTATTTAGCCCCTGTCACTTGTACTAGTGTAAGTCAATAAGGTGATGTATCCGAACTATTGCTAGATAACAAGCTACTATGCTTTGCACAGGGGTTACATAGGGATCCTCTTTGGGGTTAAATAGATGTCCTCTGTGGGGTTACATAGATGTCCTCTGTGGGGTTACATAGATGTCCTCTGTGGGGTTACATAGGGGTCCTCTGTAGCTCAGCTAGTTCAATATCATCTTCGATTAGCACAATCAAATCACATTTTATTTATCACATGCGCCGAATACAACTGGTGTAGACTTACTTGCTTACGAAGCTTTCCCAACAATACAGAGTAAAAAAAACATTGTAACGAACACAAGAGAAATAAAATACACAAGAATGGAGCTATATACAGGGAGTACCAAAATCAATGTGCAGAGGTACTAGGTATTTGAGGTAGATATGTACATGAAGGCAGGGTAAAGTAACTAGGCATCAAGATGGATAATAATAAGAGTCAAATAAATTAGTCCCCAAGTGGCGCAGTGGTCTAAGGCACTGCATCGCAGTGCTAGCTGTGCCACTAGAGATCCTGGTTCAAATCCAGGCTCTGTCGTAGCCGGCCGCGACCGGGAGACCTATGGGGTGGCGCACAATTGGCCCAGCGTCGTCCAGGGTAGGGGAGGGAATGGCCGGCAGGGATGTAGCTCAGTTGGTAGAGCATGGCGTTTGCAATGCCAGGGTTGTGGGTTCAATTCCCACGGGGGGCCAGTATGAAAAAAAAAATGTAATTCGCTCTGGATAAGAGCGTCTGCTAAATGACTTAAATGTAAATGTGAATGTAAAGAACAGAGAGACAGTAGTAGCACCAGCAAATGATGTGAGTGTGTTGGGGGAGGGGTGTAGTGTTTGAATGTGTGAGGTTGTCAAGGTTTATGCAAAACAAATGTAGACAGAAGTAGCAGTGTTATATGCCCTCAGCAAATACTGTAATGGCAGATACAGGCTACACAAAAAAGTTGTTGTAATTGAGAAATATTTAAGGTGACAGGAATTTGTAAAATCCTAGTTCTTTTTACCAATACCCTGACTGTCCAATGAAAACCCCAGACCATTGATTGGCCAGTTAAGTGGATCATTGGTACAACAATGGCTTGCGTTCAGATGTGGCTTTGTTTATGGCTTTGTTTATCGGATCTAAGGGCTTTGGTGCTTCCTGTTTTATGTGTGGTGAGTGGTAAACACTGCCGGTGGGCCATTGGGTGGGCCTAAGCCTGCATGAATATGCCCGCGGCAACACCACACATAATTTTGGGTAAAAATGCTCAACCTTCAGCTGCCCCTGGCTCGCCACTGTGCTTTCATAAAGCTTAGGTCAATAGGTCAACCTGTACCATGCCACAGCTCTCCTCATGAGCTTTGGGTTGAAGGAGAGAGAAGTGAGAGAGAGAAGTTATAGCCTAGATTCAATTCTATATTTCTCTCAATTTAACTCTGTGCTTCTTTCTTTCTCTGTTTCTGTCTGTCTCTTTTCAGGTTGGTTATTCTGCGTGTGCCCGTCCATGGTCTGCTTACCATTGATCTGCAGTGTTGTGAAGGAGATAACATTGTACAAGTAGAGAATGTAGGTGATGAGAGAAACTTTACAAAGGACCTGCTTACATCCATACATAAAACAATAACACAAATACAAAAAAAGTACATATTTAACAGACCTTCAGAATACCCTAAGTAAGAAACATTTCCATAAATTAGATACAGCAACACATCAAATCAAATTGTATTTATCACATGCGGCGAATACAACTGGTGTAGACTTTACAGTGAAATGCTTGCTTACGAATTTTTCGAACATGTGGTCTCATAGGCCTTTGGACTATTTGACATTAAGGATATTTTGCTTAATGTAGCATTAGAATATGCAAAATAACAAATTCGGTTTTCTCTCAGCTTTTGAATGCACTGGAAAAGAAGCTGAGAAGTCTCCTACATGGAAACATTAAGAGGGTCAAGAGGTAAGCCTCGAGTGGTGGATAATCAAACGGTAGTGGCCTTGTGTGTTGACTATCTTGTGACTGGAGAGGTACACAAGCTGTAGTGTGAAATGATTACCCTGTAACCCCCTGTCAATGTCTCCATGATGCTATCATGAACATGATATCTACCACCTTCCCCAGGCTCCCAGCTCTGATACGAGGTGCAGCTGTTGATCGATACTGGCCCACAGCTGACGGCAGACTGGTGGAGTATGACATAGATCGGGTTGTATACGATGAGGACTCTGCATACCAGAACATAAAGATCATGCACTCACAGCAGTTTGGCAATATCCTGATCCTCAATGGGGATGTTAGTAAGTAAAATATAGCGTTCCTACAGGCCTTGATTTAAGATAGAATTTTAGAGACAATTGTTATGAATTATTCCTCACCTGCTGCTACTTTATATTGTTATAATTATGTTATTTACTTTTGTTATTTAGGTCACTATTGTTGTTCAACTGTCATTTTTCACTTCTAAAATCTAAATCTAATAAGATTAACATTTGACTGGGTTTCAGTCGTGGCATGTGGCTTACTTATCTAATGATATTGTAATGTGATTATATGGCAGATTTGTCAGAGAGTGACCTACCCTACACCCAAGCCATCATGGGCAGAGGGAAAGAGAACTATGCAGGGAAGGAAGTGCTGATCTTAGGAGGCGGTGATGGAGGAATCCTTTCAGAGGCCGTCAAACTCAAGCCAAAGATGATCACCATGGTAGAGATATCCTTTCAGGACACTGCTTTTCACTTCTCTCTGTGCTCAGTTAACATATTGCTTCAGGGATTTGCACCAACAATATTTTAACACTAACCTCTGAGCATTTTTCGAGACGTGGCCCGGTAGGATTATCTGATCTGTCATCTGTCTTCCCCTGTGCCTGGTTTGTAATGCCTTGACAAAGTGTTTACATCGACCAAATGGTGATTGATGGGTGTAGAACGCACATGAGGAAGACATGTGGAAGTGTTCTGGACAACCTGAAGGGAGAATGTTACCAGGTGAGCAGGACATTGCTGTCCACTGCACCTCTCCTTAGATGAGATGGAACGTTTGTCTTTTGCCCACTACTCTGAAAAGATTTGCTCCGCTCTCTGTGGTCTTGTATGTTACTACATGGGGTTTCCATGACTACATTGCCCTGCACCCCCTCCATCTTTATTCCATCTGTTGTTATCTCTCTCCAGGTGTTGGTAGAGGACTGCGTTCCTGTTCTGAAAAAGTATGTTGAGGAAGGGAAGACGTTTGATTACGTCATCAATGACCTCACAGCGGTCCCCATCTCCACAGCGCCAGAGGAGGGTGAGTGACAAATGCTCTCTCATGTGGTCCTCTTGGACAGTCAGTTCTAACGATGTATGCAATGATGAATACTGGTATGGCTCTTGTAAAGACGCACCGCATTATACCTCACTGCAAAGAATTGATCGGATTTAGGATGTGGATAGTGTAATCTTAACCTGTTTCTTGGATAGGAGCTTCTCCTGAGTGGCGCAGTGGTCTAAGGCACTGCATCGCAGTGCTAGCTGTGCCACTAGAGATCCTTGTTTGAATCCAGGCTCTGTCGCAGCCGGCCGCGACCGGGAGACTCATGGGCGGCGCACAATTGGCCCAGCGTCGTCCAGGGTAGGGGAGGGAATGGCCGGCAGGGATGTAGCTCAGTTGGTAGAGCATGGCGTTTGCAACGCCAGGGTTGTGGGTTCGATTTCCACGGGGGGCCAGTATGAAAAATAAAATAAAAAATAAAAACAAAAACAAAAATGTATTCACTAACTGTAAGTCGCTCTGGATAAGAGCGTCTGCTAAATGACTATAATGTCAATGTAAAAATGTATGAAACACTCGCATAATTGGTTGACAGATGGTTTACTCTGTCTCAGACTCTACATGGGAGTTCCTACAGCTTATCTTGGATCTCTCAATCAAAGTACTGCGTCCTACTGGGAAGTACTTCACACAGGTGAGACCCGTATTCGTTGAATGCTTCATACAGTCACCCTAGCATTGTGTGGAATTCAGCTCATATTGATATCACCATCCCTACACATGATTAACTTATATGTCTGTCTCGTATGTCTTTCTTCATGAGAGACAAGTTTGTCCTAGTGTGATGTTTTTTGGGGGACATTTTTGTCCCCTAATTGCTGTGTGGTCTGTGTTTTAACCCCGTTGTGTGTCATCAGGGTAACTGTGCGAATCTGACTGAGGCACTGGCTCTTTATGAGGAGCAGCTGGGAAGGCTCTCGTGTCCTGTAGACTTCTCCAAGGAGGTGGTGTGTGTGCCCTCTTATATGGAACTGTATCCTTCGAGAAAAGAGTCTTGTGCTTATCACACACGTCTCCCTCTCCCATTTACAGTCACACAGGCATACTCATGTATAGACGTGTGGTTACTTGTTGTTTACATGGCATTCTCCTTAACAAGCTGACTCAGGTGGGTTTTCTATACCGTTTGGAAGAAGTAAAGAGCTCCCTCGGTCCCCTCCGTATGCTGCCTGCCAGAATGTGAAAACTGCCCCCCCCTCCATGATCCGCTGTTGCACTGAGGGGAGAGATGACCCCCCCATCTCTACTCACACTGTTTTGTTATCCTTCCATGTCCAACTCTCTCTTAAACCCTTTTTACATGTTAGTTGTATTATTTTATGTCCAAACTTACAAGAGATTGTATTTCTGTTAGCTGGATATTTTGAGTTGGGCTGTTGTTTTTGCATGTGCCCTCCAAGGAGAGCTGTGGGGCTGCTACCACTGGTCTAGGGTTTAGACTTCTCTGACTATAGCCTGGTCCCAGACCTGTCTGGGTTTAGACTTCTCTGATTATAGCCTGGTCCCAGACCTGTCTGGGTTTAGACTTCTCTGACTATAGCCTGGTCCCAGACCTGTCTGGGTTTAGACTTCTCTGACTATAGCCTGGTCCCAGACCTGTCTGGGTTTAGACTTCTCTGATTATAGCCTGGTCCCAGACCTGTCTGGGTTTAGACTTCTCTGACTATAGCCTGGTCCCAGACCTGTCTGGGTTTAGACTTCTCTGACTATAGCCTGGTCCCAGACCTGTCTGGGTTTAGACTTCTCTGATTATAGCCTGGTCCCAGACCTGTCTGGGTTTAGACTTCTCTGATTATAGCCTGGTCCCAGACCTGTCTGGGTTTAGACTTTTCTGACTATAGCCTGGTCCCAGACCTGTCTGGGTTTAGACTTCTCTGATTATAGCCTGGTCCCAGACCTGTCTGGGTTTAGACTTCTCTGATTATAGCCTGGTCCCAGACCTGTCTGGGTTTAGACTTCTCTGATTATAGCCTGGTCCCAGACCTGTCTGGGTTTAGACTTCTCTGATTATAGCCTGGTCCCAGACCTGTCTGGGTTTAGACTTTTCTGATTATAGCCTGGTCCCAGACCTGTCTGGGTTTAGACTTTTCTGACTATAGCCTGGTCCCAGACCTGTCTGGGTTTTAGACTTTTCTGACTATAGCCTGGTCCCAGACCTGTCTGGGTTTTAGACTTTTCTGACTATAGCCTGGTCCCAGACCTGTCTGGGTTTTGGACTTTTCTGACTGTTGTTGTCTAGTTGTCATGCCATACATTTTACATGTCTTATACACGGCAGGGCAACAATACTCAGAGAAGTTGGCTAAATCTCATACAGGTCTGGGACCAAGCTATAGTCAGAGTTCTAAAGCCTAGACAGATCTGGGACCAGTATTTAAACACTCTTGGTATACCTGCCCCTCAGGGTGTTGTTACTTTTCAAATTTGAGTTATTAAAACAGCACCAACATACAATAGGCTTTTGGGTTCTGATTGTGTGATAGGATATGTGCTCGCCGTAGTTTCAAATGAATGTCTGTTTGTGCGTTTGATTGTTTTTCTTCTTCTGTTGTAGCTAATTTGATTCCCAGTCCTTCCCAGATTCCCAGTCCTTTCCAAGATGTTGAAAAGGCAGTGTGACCCTGCCCATTGAGGCTGAAGTGTCCAAACATGTTTTTAAAAGGGAAAAGGGCCCTCCTTTGTGGCGGTTTCTTGCTTTAATGTGAATTATGTTTTTATTATTTACCACCTTTTTAGTTTCTCCTGCTGGATCTTATTTTACAAATTCAGTTTAGAATTTTTCTATAACATTGTTTGGTGCATGTGCTGGAAAATTAAATATTTTTTATTGAATCTAGTTTACCATATTCACAGTGCACATTCATGCCTTTGATCAATGTTGTGGTGCTTTGTTAAATGTATTTATTTTATATTATTTCACCAAATGCTGTTTTATCCCACTTGAAAAAAATACATTTTGTTCAGCAGTGACTACTTGCTATTAAAAACGAGTTGGAGAAGAACATTTTTGGTGTCTTTCTTTTGCAGGGAAGTATGTTTGATTCACAGTGGTATTACCAGATAGATTAGCTAGCAGTCTGAGATGTTACAACTGACAGACAATTTGGATGTTACTACTAAAAGTCCAGAATCATTCCTATGCAAACGAACTCACTACTTTGGATACAGATTTGTTTGCATTTCATTCTACCATGAGCGATTTCAGTAAGACTTCCCCTTTGATAACATGAACTTCAGTAATTTCATTATCCTGCGTGTGGTTCTAATGTCCACAAAAACAGTGTGTCCTTAGTGTAGAGAATCCATCAAGTTATCTATCAACTACAAAGGATGTACTTATCAATTTTGGCAGACAATCTTATCCAGAGCAACTTACAGGAGCAAGTAGGGTTAAGTGCCTTGCTCAAGGGCACATAAACAGATTTTTCACCTGGTCAGCTCAGGGATTCGAACCAACAACCTTTCGGTTACTGGCCCAATGCTCTTAACCACTAAGCTACCTGCTGCCTGCCCAATGTGCTGATCAGGCTGCTGAAAAGACACTTCCAACCTGGAGCAACGCTTGTATGTGGCGGGAGACATCTTTCTGGGAAGCTGCTGTATACACCTAATAATTTGCAATAAGATTGCAATTTTTATTGCAAATATTACACTAACACACATACCTGTGTGTGAGTTGTCACAACTATTTCCTCTCTGTTTTAACTGTATTCTCCACACCTTGCCTCTATCTTTCCCTTAGTATTGTATTGTACTGTGTTTGTGTTTTGTCTCTGTGTAGAACCTGAATTGCCGATTCTCAGGTAACATTTTTATTTTATGTATGTGATATTTAGCAAGATTTATAATCACATCACATACTTTTCGTTAGTGGAGATGGAATATAGAACTCCCATGATAATATAGTAGTGTGTGGTCAATGAACAACTGAAGAGCGGTGTCATAAGCGCCAGACTAACCACTTCAGGGGGCCTGAACAACAACATTTTGGAGGCCCCCTCATGGTGGTGGAGAGAATGTTTCTTTAAAGCTAACTTCCAGCAATTCTACACATTTTGCCATGGAGCAGAGAGAAAAATGTTGCAGTTTTATCACAAATGTCTTACTATTTTATACGTTTTGCAATGGGGCTGTGAGAAGATGTTGCCATTTTAAAGCTAATTTATTGCTATTCTACATATATGCTATCTGATCAGGGCTGGCTCTAGCCTTTTGGGGCACTAAGGAAGGGCACTGCTGTCTGTCACTACCATCTGTTTCCACTTCCATCCACTCCATTCATCCTTTTGGAAACAAATATGTGACCCAAATACACTGAACAAAAATATAAACGCAACATGTAAGGTGTTTGTCCCATGTTTCATGAGCTGAAATTAAAGATCCCAGAAATTTTCCATACGCACAAAAAAGCTTATTTCTCTACAATTTTGTGCACAAATGTGTTTATGTAGTATCTGAGGAATTTATGACTTTGTTAATGTTTGCAAATGGTAGCTTAGAGAATGTTGATTTGGCCCAGGGAGACATCTGGAGAGCAGTTTTAGAGGAGTACCCTAAAGCAGAGGAAGTCTGTTAGGTGACCTCCTGGGATTGGTCTATAGGGGAAACACCCATATCAGATTACATAGGATAAATACTTGGTGAAGACAAAGGAGGTCAGAACAACATGTTCTTTTGGGTCCACTGTTCTCCAGATGCCTGCAGGTATCTGTAAATCGACGCTGAAATCCTTTGTTATGAATAAACCTTTATGATCAAAGTACAGCGTCAGCGGATTTCCTTGTTCTCACAGCATAATTAGCAACGTTTTCTCGACACAACAAAATGGCGTCGAGGATTTGGACGAATTGCGTTTTTTCTCAGCGTTCCATTCATGGGCGCCGAGCTGACTTTCGCTCCGGAGTCCGGCAGATAAGGGTGAGTTTTCTCACTACTTTGGCCAACTGGTCAGTTCGTGTGTCTGTGCGTTGAATGAATGCACCGTTAAGAACTTGCGTGTGTTATTTGCTGTGGGATAGGAGTCCGTTCTAAATTTGTTTGCGCTGGTAAACAACGCAAAAAGGGGGGAGTGTCTATAGGGATATTTTGCTTGAATAAAATTCAAGAAGAATAGATTGAAAGGAATAAGGCCAAGGTAAATGTATACAAATTAGGACCATTGCGAATCTATGGAAAGCCCTCTCAGGAGGCGATCATTAGGATGGGCCGAAAATCCTAAAAGCACATTAGGTGGGTTTAGGTCAGTCCCGGGGACTGGGGATTGTGGTATAAACATTCTATTGCAAGTTACCGCTCATCTTATAGTTGACGAAGTATATGTTTGATGTGACCGCTCATTGAATATCCGCAAACTCGTGGTAGCCTAAATTTAGGAACAATGGAAAATACGGCGCAATGGAGGTAACATGCTACATGCTACATGCTACCTTAGGGGTCCATAGGAATGGAATAAGCCTCTTAAAACTGTGTATGTATGAAAGAGAGAGAGAGAAAAATAATAAAATAAAGACGTCTCTGTTGTGTTTAAACTGTGTGTCGACTCATATTAGGATAAGATTTATGTTAGAGATATATACATATATATGTTTTGGTTGAGGATAGGGGTTTTTGTTTTTATAAGGAAATACGTAAGTTAAGGTTAAAAAATCTTATGAGTCTCCGTTGGTGAGAACGTTAATAGTTGTTAACTATATATGAGCCCCCTGGAAGGACGCTAAGGTTAAAAAACGTATGAGTCTCTATAAAGAGAGAACGTTTACTAACTATTAGAATATCATGAGCCTACAGGGAGGAGTTTTTAATAGTGTATAGAGATGTTTTGTAATAGATAAGGAAATAACTATAAATCTGCAGATTAGGATAAAGGGAAGTTAAGAAACTTCTAAGTAGGATTTGTGTTCAATGTTTTATGTTGGTTTGTGAGCTCAGTTAAGTGTTATTGTTTGTCTATGGGGGGTAAAAGAATGGAGGTAGAGCAGGACTGTTAACTTTCTGTTGTATAGCTTGGAGAGAGCTGGGAGAGAGCTCCATCCACTCTGAAATCGTACTGGTGAATGTACTACGCATGAGTGTGATTTTATGACTTTAGAGTTACTTAGGGAAAATATGCCACTCCCCTACACTGAGCTGCTGGGAGACGAAGACAAAGAGAGAGAAGATTTAGACACTAATAGTGTATTCTGGTTGTTAAATCGGCTGTTGTTTGACGATGAAACTGTTTTCGTGAGACCTATCGAATTGATAAACTAGAGATATGTTGACGGATTAAATAAATAAAATAAAATGTTATTGAGCTATTTATACTATTCCTGAGTTAAGTTTGCTTATTTCTTAGCGCGAATGTGAACGGAGGAGTATTGAATGGTTGAAATAACTCAGTGTGTGCATAAAACACTAAATTCTTGTCTGTCCTTTGTTATTCTGTCATATGAGACGATAAGAAGGAGGAGAGAGAGACAGAGAGAGAGAGAGGAATTGCTGACGTGTACATCACGCGACAGAGTCTGCTGCAACGGATCAAGTCAAACTAAGGCCAGTACTGTTCTATTTACAAAACTTACCTTCCCATACAGGATATTTTGTGTGCCTAGCATATTTGATGTTGTGACAATTTGACAGGGACTTGGCAACAGACTGATCAATTGATGTAATTGCATATTGGAGTTTTTGTGAATAAGTTGGTTTGATTAGAGTTGTGTTGGAAATCGAGTACTGACATTATTCTGTAAATTAAGGTAATTGGGTGCTTATTAAGCAATTGGTTTGTGAGTGCTGTAGTGTTGCTGGATTATAGGTCTTTCTTTTTTGGATTGAACAACCATGGCCAGTGGAAGGGACTCTTAACCCTGACGTTATCAACATAATGAAAGTGCTTCTGTCAATTCATAAGGCAGATCAAAAGAAAGGGAAAAAAAAGGGAACAACGTAAAGAAAAGAGACAAAGAGAGCTGGGTGTTCTTAAGCTGTTTGAAAATGAAGGACAAAAACTGATAAAAGATACCAACGATAAAAGAAACAAAGGTATAGAGAAAATTGTAAAAGCAGTGAAGGTGACAGAAAAACTAATGACAGAAATCAGTACACCTTTCTCACATACGGATTCAGCAAAAAGACCCCCACCTTATGAGAAAGAAGTAGAGTTTAAGGACGTCTATCCTCAGCTTCCAGTGATCATTCAGGAGGGTGATTAATGCATCAGAGATGAAGATGAACGAATAATAGAGAGAGGACGAGCAGAAACGACCATAAAAATGAATCCAAACTCCAAAAGTAAGAAAAAAACGAGATGTCTGGAAACTAAGGGTGGAGTGAGGTTCAGGAGGATGGAACTTGAAGATGATGATGATGATGATCAGAGTGATTCAGAAGAGATCATGGGTGGATATGACCCTGTGATCAGACGGAGGTTGGCCAGAGCGGAAAGAAGGGGTGATGGATGTTTGAAGAAGAAGAATACAAGATATTCCAGTTCTGATGAAAGCGAAGATGAAGACAGCGATAAAGATTTGGAGATTAAAGGTGCTTCATATTCAAGAGGATTTTATCCTACAATGACTAGCACAGAAGAAATAGAAAGAGATATAGACCGATGCGTATCATGCCTGGATAAAGCGAATAATTTAGAAGAAGTAAGAGAACTGGAACAACAACTCGAGAAGCTGAAGATACAGAAAAAAAACTGCTGAGAAAAGGACCCCAAGAATTGGAGAAAAAGTATACATTAAGGCCAAGGAAAGAGGGCACCAGTAAGAAGATGATGCCAGTGATCATTCGAGGACAAAACCTAGAATATAAGCCTTTGCAAAATACCGATATGTCAGATATACCTGAGAAGCTGCCTACTCTTCAAGATGGAGCCTATCCTTGGATTTCAAAATTGGAAGAAATTACGGTGGGAACACAGTCAGCCATAGGAGACATTAAGAGACTTTTGGCTAATCTCCTTGGGATTCCAGATATGGAAGAAATATTTCAGAGAGCTGGACTGAATAGATATGTGGGGACTGCAGTGAACGACCCTGAATTGTTGGCTGCAAGTAGGAATCGTCTGTGGAGAGCACTGAAAGATACGTTTCCAACAAATGTGCATCCTGACAACATTCTGATTGATCCACTAGGACAACAAGAAAATCTGAGAGCCTATGTGTCAAGAGTCCATCAAGTGTGGAGAAATATTACCGGAAATGATCCAGATGTGAGTCAAATTGAGCAGTCAATTTTGAGAGCTAAACTGCAGATGGGACTGCCCTCACCAGTAAGGAGCAAACTGGCAGAGGTGGTTGGACTTGGAAGCATGACAAAAGGCGTTTATACAGATCATATAGCCCATCAAGTGGATCTGTACAGGAAAAAGGAACACAACCAGAAAGAACAGGACCAAGAAACTCTCAGAAAACTCAATCAAATACAACTGGTGGAGAATAAGAAGGAGAAGAAACAAGCTTTGGTTATGCAGAATCAGTGTGCACCAAATCAACAATCACTGCCACAGCTTCAACCGGACCAGTTCCAACCGCAATTGTACCAGCCACCAATAGCGGTACCAGTTGTTTCATATCCACAGCCAGTTTCTGGACAGACACAGAATTGGAGAGGAAGAGGACGAGAAGGCTTAGAAAGAGGAAGAGGAGGAAGATTTAAGCCATACTTCCAGCAATCTCCAGAAGTGTGTTATGATTGTGGACAGGTTGGTGACTTTGCTGTGAGTGCAATGGGCCAGGAGGAAACATCAGAGGGAATTTCAGAGGAAGATACAGGAGCAAGTCAAGATCATCTGGAGGACAGGTGAACCCCTATAGGGGCAAGGAGCAAGGATTCTAGGGGTGCCCAGAAGATCCGAAAGGGGGGGGTCAGCTGGTAGCACCAGTTATGGAAAAAGATCCAACAATTGTGGTGAAAATAAACAAAGGACAATGGGAAGTGATGATGGATAGCGGAACTGCTTTTATCTGTGTTCAGCCTGAAGAGGTTACACATCTCACTATGTAAAATTAACTAATTAGGAAAGGGATTCGAGGGAGTAAAACAGTTGATTACTCTTAAGGAACCAATTGAGCTCTGCTATAAAAATCTAAAAATTACAATACCCATACTGGTATCAGAACATACACCTATTGCATTGTTGGGAAGAGATTCATTGTGTAAGTTTAACTGTACAATAAGATGTACACCAGACGGCTGTCTGGTAGAAGTGCCAAAGGAAAAGGTTTACCAATGGTTGATGATGACAGAGATGGATTTGTCTACAGTATTCTGGATTGGAAATTTTGAGGAGCAAGACCTCCTTGGAAGAATCAGTATCCATTGAAAGATGAAGCAATCCAAGGGATTGAACCAGAAATTGAAGGACTTTCAAAAGCATGTGTTTTGAAGACAAAATAAAAATCCTTAGAGTAGGAATCAATTGTTGTTTTGGGGAGAAACCATGAGGGGTTGATAGTAGCACCTCTGGACCTATTAGGTCTGAAGATTTAGGAAGCTAGGGATTAGCTAATGTTGCAAGGGGAGATTAGGAGACAGATCATAAAGGAATAGGATGTTTATGGGAATATCAGATTGTGATGATTATATGATGACTTTGGGGTAAGCAGGAACATAAGGTTAGTAATGAGAAATATAATGTAACTTTTGAGGTTTAATTTAGTAAAGAGAGAAGTTTCATAGTCTGGGAAGCATACCATTGGAGGATAAGTCTAGGAGAGAAGTGGGGACTGGGACTTTTTCCATGGTATGGTGTAACATTTTTGGCAGATCATATTGATAATATTACCTATACTTTGCAGGGTTTTGCAAATGAAACGATAAGAGGGTTTAACCTTCTGTCGAATACTCAAAGAAGTCACAGACTGACGCTGTTGAAACATGACATGGCTCTTGACTATATTTTAGCAAAACAAGGTGGCTTATGTTTGGCTATGAATTTGACGGGGGATGATTATTATACTTTGATCCCAGATAGTTCCGATAATATCACTAGTGTTATAGATGCATTGAAGAATATAAGGGATGCGTTTGGTAGATCTGAAGGAGCTGGATGGTCAGCGAAGGCTTGGTTGCAAGATCAGTTAGGCCCAGTGGGAGCAGTGAAAGTTCAGATTTTAGTAGCAGCTCTGATAGCGCTGTGTGTGATGTTTTGCTTTTGTACTTTTGCGAAGGCTATGATATTGAGATGGGTTGGAGTTGTGATGCCTGGAGAAAACACTCAGCTGCCGTTGTTAACTGTTACTGATCTAGATGAAGATGAACAAGTGGGACTGGATGGAGTATTGATGGATAAATATCCATTTTGATTATCCGATTATTTTTCAAATGTTTTTAAATATTAGTGTGATTTTAGTATTTTGTTATGAATCAAAGGGGGGAAATGGTATGTGATTCATTTTATATATCATTTTTATATTTTTAGTTGATATTGATGTTTTAATTTGAATGTGTTGTTTTGCAAAAGATACTGTTTGGTCTTTTCTTTTCTTCCAGAAGCATATGGGGGAATATGTAGAGGGGATTCAAATACTCAAACATGGACAATATGAAAGGAGAATATGGATGGACTGGAGGAGGTGGAACAAGGAAGGTGTGGAAATGTTCCGATTCCATCATCAACGATGCATTGGAAGTCGACACTGCTGAGGAGATGAAGTGTAGTGGACTACATTCCAGTGTCTGCAATGATATATAGACATATTTGCATGTGTAATACATAATTTGTGTCATATTCTTTCTGTATTAATTTTTGAAGAATGATATTTGCTGTTATTGGGTACATGTGGGGATCTCAGATGTTTTTGTTTATTTCGTGGATGCTTAGGGATATGGGGTCTAGGCAGGGATAGAGAGAATCCACAGGAGGGTCCGATGGGTTGACCAGCCTGAATGTGGACATTTTTTATTGTATTTTGTTTGCTGAGGCTTTCATGTGTATTCAAATTGCATCATAGTTTCAAATGCATTGATAAAGATTTATGAATTGATCTGGAGTACTTAGGTGGTTGCCTGGGGCAGAGGGGCCATGAGAGAATTTTACTGTCTTGATTGATTGATGGATATTTGGAAAGAAGGCTGCCAGACAGGTTTTTCGCTCTCACACTCCATAAAGATTTGTTCATATTTCATAGAAATGTATTTACACTCCCTAGAAAAATGTATTTTTGGTTTGTTAAAAATACTCAATAAGAGATTGTTATTTGTCATAATCCTATTCTTTTTGTTTTTGAGAGTTAATTAGTCTCGAAGGGGGGAATATGTAGTATCTGAGGAATTTATGACTTTGTTAATGTTTGCAAATGGTAGCTTAGAGAATGTTGATTTGGCCCAGGGAGACATCTGGAGAGCAGTTTTAGAGGAGTACCCTAAAGCAGAGGAAGTCTGTTAGGTGACCTCCTGGGATTGGTCTATAGGGGAAACACCCATATCAGATTACATAGGATAAATACTTGGTGAAGACAAAGGAGGTCAGAACAACATATTCTTTTGGGTCCACTGTTCTCCAGATGCCTGCAGGTATCTGTAAATCGACGCTGAAATCCTTTGTTATGAATAAACCTTTATAATCAAAGTACAGTGTCAGCGGATCTCCTTGTCCTCCACAGCATGATTAGCAACATGTTTTCAGACACAACATTTACATCCCTGTTAGTGAGCATTTCTCCTTTGCCAAGATAATCTATACACCTGACAGGTGTGGCATATCAAGAAGCTGATTAAACAGCATGATCATTACACAAGTGCACCTTATGCTGGGGACAATAAAAAGGCCAAATGTGCAGTTTTGTCACACAACACAATGCTATAGATGTCTCAAGCTTTGAGGGAGTGTGCAGTTGGCATGCTAACTGCAGGTATGTCCATCAGAGCTGTTGCCAGAGAATATAATGTTCATTTCTCCACCATATTCTGCCTCCAATGTCGTTATAGAGAATTTGGCAGTACGTCCAATCGGCCTCACAACTGCAGACCACGTGCATGGCGTTGTGTGGGCGAGCAGTTTGCTGATGTCAAAATTGTGAACAGAGTGCCCCATGAACACAATTCCATTTTATCGATGGCAATTTGAATGCACAGAGATACCGTGATGAGATCCTGAGGCCCATTGTTGTGCCATTCATCTGTTGCCATCACCTCATGTTTCAGGATTATGATGCATGGCCCCATGGCGAAAGGATCTGTACATAATTCTTGGAAGCTGAAAATGTCCCGGTTCTTCCATGGCCTGCATACTCACAAGACATGTCAACCTTTGAGCATATTTGGGATGCTCTGGATTGACGTGTACGACAGCGTGTTCCAGTTCCCTCCAATATCTAGCAACTTCACACAGCCATTGAAGAGGAGTGGGACAACATTCCACAGGCCACAATCAACAGCCTGATCAACTCTATGTGAAGGAGATGTGTTGTGCTGCATGAGGCAAATGGTGGTCACTCCAGATGCTGACTGGTTTTCTGATCCACGCCTCTACTTTTTTTTAAGGTATCTGGGACCAACAGATTCATATCTGTATTCCCCGTCATGTAAAATCCATAGATTAGGGCCTAATGAATTTATTTCAATTGACTGATTTCCTTATATGAACTGTAACTCAGTAAAATCTTTGAAATTGTTGCATGTTGCATTCATATATTCATTTTTGCTCAGTACAGATATAATTTTTTTGAAATATTCCACAGATTCCATTCATCCCTACATTTTCATTAATGTTTTCCCACATGAATGCACTGCATTATATACAGGACAATGGCACCACTAGAGAAGTACGTGACAGAGCTGTACTGCAGTGTGTTGCAACACTTTCTAACCTACCTGTTTATTTTATTATCACTATGGTAATGATGTGTCACTAAAGGAGTGCCCAACTGTTCCTGTTCTTATAGGTAACAAGATTCCACTGTTCCCCTTCATTATAGGTAACATAATACAGTAAGCTACATCAGGGAAGTCATACAGTACACCCGCTCACATTTTAGCAGATGCTCTTATCCGAAGCAATTTACAGTAGTGAGTGCATACATTTTTCGAACTGGTCCCCCATGGGAATCAAACCCACAACCTTAGTGTTGCAAGCGCCATGCTCTACCAACTGAGCCACACAGGACCTCACTCACTCACTCACTCACTCACTCACTCACTCACTCACTCACTCACTCACTCACTCACTCACTCACTCACTCACTCACCCACTCACTCACTCACTCAGTCACTCACTCACTCAGTCACTCACGCCTACCTTCCATCTCTCTATTACCTACTTTCCAGCTCTCTATTACCTTCAGCCTTGACATACTGTAATACAACACGAAAATGGTTTGTGTGGACTGTCCTGGTTAAATAAAGAAGTTAAAGCCTGACAGCAGAAGTGGATAGCAGCATGCCTTTCCCAGCACCTCTGTTCTCTTTGTTTGGTCTTAATAAAGAGGTGTGGCGACTTTGTGCTCTACTTGAAAGGCACAGAATTCCAGGACCTGTGATAACATTAAGAAAAGTACAAAGGTGCATTCAGGTGCACACAGGTACACAAACACACGCAACATGGGCTATTGTTACGTCAGAGGAGGATATGTTCAGAGTTGGGTCTGTATAGGCTATTGTTACGTCAGAGGAGGTTATGTTCAGAGTTGGGTCTGTATGGGCTATTGTTACGTCAGAGGAGGATATGTTCAGAGTTGGGTCTGTATGGGCTATTGTTACGTCAGAGGAGGATATGTTCAGAGTTGGGTCTGTATGGGCTATTGTTACGTCAGAGGAGGATATGTTCAGAGTTGGGTCTGTATGGGCTATTGTTACGTCAGAGGAGGATATGTTCAGAGTTGGGTCTGTATGGGCTATTGTTACGTCAGAGGAGGATATGTACCGAGTTGAGACTGTATCACATATATCACACATAATATAATACACATTACAGTTTCTGATGAGTTTTACATTACAGTAGCTGATGCACAGTTACAGTTGTGCGGTATCCCTGCTATTCACAAAGTTGTGAGGTATCCCTGCTATTCACAAAGTTGTGAGGTATCCCTGCTATTCAAACAGTTGTGAGGTATTCCTGCTATTCACAAACGGGGGAAATTCCGAAGAGTTTCAAGAAAACTAACATTGTCAATGTATAATTAATGTCTGAATTTTATGCCCTGCTTGCTGCTGTTTCTTACTCAACTGTGGCTCTGAAGTTTTTAACATGTAATTATAAGTTATCTCTCTAGTGGCTAGTGCAGCCTCTCCCTGCCTCACTCACAGGTGAGTGAGAATTGTGCAATGAACACTGGACACATCCTTTATCACAGCCAAACAATTCAACAGTCGCCATTTTGTTTGAATTGACATGCATGAGCTACAAAATACATAGACATTAATGAATTCGTTTGTTTTGGGTAAGGTTGGTTGGGTTAGGTGAATCATTGGGTTATTAGTTACAGGTTTTGTTGACCTGAGTATTAGATGGATCATATTTTGGACAGCTCTCAACCAGTAGAAGAATTAATACAATACTGTAATATCATAGAATTGTGCCATACCCAAAACACACCAGACAAATGGTGATGATTTGAGACACAGTCCAAACCAAATGCACAGGTGCTGCAGTTTGAAAATGAAGACATTTGAGGTGAGGGCAGGTGGGTAAAAAGTTTACCAACAGATAGCAGCCTATGTCAGAGAACCACACAACAAAAGTCAGGACTGGGAACGGAACACAGGTGTGGCATGTGAGCAGAGCAAGACTATCGGTGAGTCAGAGGTGGGCTCCCTCTCAGAACGATGTCAAGCAGGTGCATAGTGTGACAGGAATGATGCAGGTCCAACGCTGAACAAATCCTTCTCTGACGTAACAATAGCCCACTCATATGTTCACCATTAAAACTAGGACTCTTTCCAAGTCTTTTTGCAACATTGGAAAGTGGAAACACACCTGACTGACTAATTACAGCATTACCGCAAAAATGTAAGAGGCAAGTGGAAGAGGGAGAAAGTAAGGAACTTGTTAATCGGCCCTGCATTGAAGACCAAAATTGGTTAAAGAAAATTGTGATAAATGAAAAAGTATACCAGTTTCATTTAAGGACCAAAAAATGGACAGTTGTGCCATACAGATTGCAAAATAGTTGGTAAGAGAATTTCGATGTACTGATTCAATGGCACATGGTTTATGAACTGATACACAAAACAAAGAGTTTTTCAATGTAAATTATTATACAAAATTCTTGCGGTAAGGTAAGGGGGGTAGAAGGATTACTTTATCCTATCCCAGGTATTCCTTAAAGAGGTGGGGTTTCAAATGAATGTAATATATTTGGAGTGGAGGATACAACCATCCCAGCTCTGCAGATTTTGCTGCGAAGAGACAGAATCATTAGATCATTTGTTTTGGTACTGTCCATATGTAGCTTGTTTTTGGTTAACTCTGCAAATAGCACTGCTGGGTGATTTGAAAAGTCATAGTCAATCGATCAATAATATTATAATACTCTTAGCAAACATGTTTATCTTTAATTAAAAATCTGTAGAAACTATGAGAATAGAAAGATTCAGAACTTTTGTGAAACATCACAACACAGTTGAAAAATATATGGCAAATATAAATCAAAACTGGATGGTCTTCAGAGATAGATGGGAGGGATTGAGGGTAGCTGAAGGATGGGACTAAAAACAAAAAACAAAGATATTAAATGTATATAGTGTGTATAAGCTGAAAGTAGAAGCCTAAGTGTTGTTGTCCATTAGTTTACTCAAATTAGGGGAGGGGTGGTAGGGTTAGGGGGAAATAATAAAGGAAAATATATTTAAAAATATATAAACTCAGCAAAAAAAGAAACGCCCCTTTTTCAGGACCCTGTCTTTCAAAGATAATTCATACAAATCCAAATAACTTCACAGATCTTCATTGTAAAGGGTTTAAACACTGTTTCCCATGCTTGTTCAATTAACCATAAACAATTAATGAACATGCACCTGTGGAACGGTCATTAAGAAACTAACAGCTTACAGACGATAGGCAAATAAGCTCACAGTTATGAAAACTTAGGACACTAAAGAGGCCTTTCTATGGACTCTGAAAAACACCAAAAGAAAGATGCCCAGGGTCCCTGCTCATCTGCGTGAACGTGCCTTAGGCATCTGTGAACGTGCCTTAGGCATCTGCGTGAACGTGCCACGCCTACCAAGTGATGCACACTACTCACACAAAATACACACACAAGCCATCACACACACACATACATACCTCATACTCACAAACACACACACACACACACACACACACACACACACACAGCCAACGCTGCTGTCCCATGTAATAGAGACATTAAACCACTGGACACTTCCCGTTTCACACTGTGTATTTAAATACTGTATTCTCGACATGGCTCATTCAAATATTTCTACTACTGTACATTGTATTTTAGTTACACTGTTTTATACACACCGCATTTTTATGTATATGCTGAATTCTTGACATAGCTCACTAATATATCTACTGCTGTACATACCATTCCTAGTATATCTTGTGGAAATTAATCGGTGTATATACATATAGATTGCATTTGTATTACTGTTACACTGCTATCTGGGTTGTTGTGGTCCTCTGTAGCTCAATTGGTAGAGCATGGAGCTTGTAACGCCAGGGTAGTGGGTTCGATCCCCGGGACCACCCATACTTAAAAATGTATGCACACATGACTGTAAGTCGCTTTGGATAAAAGCGTCTGCTAAATGGCATATTATTATTATTATGTTGCCCTGGCCACATCTGAGGACTGCAGATGTGGCCAGGGCAATACATTGCAATGTCTGTAATGTGAGACGCCTAAGACAGCGCTACAGGGAGACAGGATGGACAGCTGATCGTCCTCGCAGTGGCAGACCACGTGTAACAACACCTGCACAGGATCGGTACATCCGAACATCACACCAGTTACAACTGCCCGAGTTACACCAGGAACGCACAATCCCTCCATCAGTGCTCAGACTGTCCGCAATAGGCTGAGAGAGGATGGACTGATGGCTTGTAGGCCTGTTGTAAGGCAGGTCCTCACCAGACATCACCGGCAACAATGTTGCCTATGGGCACAAACACACCGTCGCTGGACCAGACAGGACTGGCAAAAAGTGCTCTTCACTGACGAGTCGCGGTGAAGAGGAATGAGCGTTACACTGAGACCTGTACTTGATTTGGAGGTGGAGGGTCCGTCATAGTCTGGGGCAGTGTGTCACAGCATCATCGGACTGAGCTGTGGGTTACAGGGAAGACAAATCAAATCAAATTGTATTTGTCACATACACGTGTTTAGCAGATGTTTTAGCGGGTGTAGCGAAATGCTTGTGCTTCTAGCTCCGACAGTGCAGTAATATCTAACAAGTCATATCTAAAAATTTCACAACATATACCCAATACACACAAAACTAGTAAGGAATGGGATTTAAGAATATATACATATATGGACAAGCAATGACAGAGCGGCATGGACTAAGATACAGTAGAATGTTATAGAATAGAATGCAGTATATACATATGAGATGAGTAGTCCAAGATGTAAACATTATTAAAGTGACATCCTCCTCCCTCATGCGGTACCCTTCCTGCAGGCTCATCCTGACATGACCCTCCAGCATGACAATGCCACCAGCCATACTGCTCGTTCTGTGTGTGATTTCCTGCAAGACAGGAATGTCAGTGTTCTGCCATGACCAGCGAAGAGCCCGGATCTCAATCCCATTGAGCACGTCTTGGACCTGTTGGATCGGAGGGTGAGGGCTAGGGCCGTTCCCCCCAGAAATGTCCGGGAACTTGCAGGTGCCTTGGTGGAAGAGTGGGGTAACATCTCACAGCAAGAACTGGCAAATCTGGTGCTGTCCATGAGGAGGAGATGCACTGCAGTACTTATTGCAGCCGGTGGCCACACCAGATACTTACTGTTACTTTTGATTTTGACCCCCCCTTTGTTCAGGGACACATTATTCAATTTCTGTTAGTCACATGTCTGTGGAACTTGTTCAGTTTATGTCTCAGTTGTTGAATCTTGTTATGTTCATACAAATATTTACACATGTTAAGTTTGCCGAAAATAAACGCAGTTGACAGTGAGAGGATGTTTCTTTTTTTGCTGAGTTTATATATTTAAAATAATATATATATTTATAAATATATATATATATGGGGGATTGGAAATTATGCAGATAATTACATTGATAGAAGCCACAATCGTTTAGCATTTTAGAAACTGATCAACCCCCTGAAAAGGAAAGAAACACACCTGACCGGTTTTGTGTTAGCGCCACACAATGGCAACACACTGAACCATGGGGCACACCTCATCCCCTGCGCACCAGTCTAGACAAGTACAGTACTATCCTTAGACACAGCTATGCTCTACCTTCTGACCCTGAAACCATCTGGGCCAAACAACTGACCTCCAAATACATTAACCCTTAAGGTCAATTGACCTTAAAAAAACTGAAACTGCAGAAAGCATCTGGCCACTTCTTTGGGTCTAACTCTTCATTACTTGGGTCTTAATCCACTTATTTTCAACTCCATTAATATAGAAATATAATTAAATATCATATGATATTCAAGATTAACAGGCTAGCTAGTAACATGTGAGAACTGGATAAACTGTAGCCTAAGGGCCAGATTCACTGAACATTGACCTGTTATATTCCAGAAAGAATTATACAAAAAAGTAAAAACAAATGATAAAAAGTTGAAAAAGGTCGAAAGTGTTAATAAAATAGGTATTTAAGCCTTGTTTAATTTTCTCTCATAAAAGTTTTATGTATCTTGGTCAGGTACAGTCAATGACGAGTACAGTACATTTTTCAGAACTGTATTTGACGTTTTAGGGGCGTGTCCCACATGTGACGTAATGATGGTGAGAAAGTCACTGCTACTAACCTCACGTTGGTTTAGCTGCCTGGACTATTTTTACAGTAAGGAAACATTTGCGCTTTTATTTGTGCCGTATATTTAGTATATTAAGTCGGTCTGAGAGGGGAAGGACAATCATAAACTTGATTTATTAAATTGATCTATCAGGGGGTCAGTGCTGAAAATTGCCTAAATCTGGATTGTTGCATCGTCGATGAGAAACACATGTTTTATGGAGATGAAGACAACCCCCACAAGGCGCCAGCTATGTGGAGTTGTGGAGTGCGCTGTGTCCGGATGCGGTGCTTCACCAGGTAAAATATATTCCTCACAGAATCTTTCTCTGCTGTTCAGGTCATAGACCTACAGTAGCCTACCTACATATAGGCTATAGGTCCAGGCTGTCAGTGATTTGAGATTGACCGTTACCATTGACATTGAGGATGAATCGTTTTTCTGTAGTCCGTTATGGTAGCAATTTATATTATTAAATGTGCAGATCAAAAATAATAATAGGTTGAGATAGATGGTGTAACAGTGTTGTTATTGGTCTATATATATGATGTTACAGTGTTGTTATTGGTCAATATAGATGATGTTACAGTGTTGTTATTGGTCAATATAGATGATGTTACAGTGTTGTTATTGGTCAATATATGTTATTGTAGCTAGGTCTACATGGCATTCATGTTCTGATTTCACATTTTTATAATGATTTTGGAAATAGTTATTGGAAACCTACCATCACTGATATTATTCCCTATCTCAGAAAATATGCAATACCACAGAAAGAGGAAGACAAATAACATGAACTAATCTAATCTATACAATCTAATCTGTACAAATACGAAACTATAGTAGCATTGTTGATTTGAACATACATCTCTGCCAGACTGTCAATATTATCCCACATAGGAATGATCAAACAGTGTCAGAATGTGTGTGTGTATATGTGTGTGTGTGTGTGTGTGTGTGGTTTCCCAATTATGTTATAAAAAAATCAACCAGTATACATATTCTGCAGCTCTCCAGGTGAATGGATCAGAGTAATTGTAATATTGTTTCAGGACACAACTGATAGTGTAAATGGAAGTGTGTCAGAACAGGCACACAGTAATCTGTTTACTTTAGAGTCATGTACTCCATACTAGTGTTAGGTAACATAATTTCTGAGAGATCAGAAGACACACCCAACATATTGTATTCATTCAGAGAACAAAATTTGGATTTTAATATTGATGTATAAATCTTATCAATCAGACATCCGAGATGAGATCTTGACTGTTCCTGTAAAGATTATGTATGGTGTCTGTGTGTTCCTTATAGTGTAGAGAGGATGTATGGCGTCTGTGTGTTCCTTGTACTGTAAAGGGGATGTATGGCGTCTGTGTGTTCCTTGTACTGTAAAGGGGATGTATGGCGTCTGTGTGTTCCTTGTACTGTAAAGGGGATGTATGGCGTCTGTGTGTTCCTTGTACTGTAAAGGGGATGTATGGCGTCTGTGTGTTCCTTGTACTGTAAAGGGGATGTATGGCGTCTGTGTGTTCCTTGTACTGTAAAGGGGATGTATGGTGTCTGTGTGTTCCTTATACTTGTCTCATCAGTAAAATCTTATCTCTCGGTCATTCAATTAGACTGGGCTAAATCTAGACAGTATCGTCTATTTTTTGGACATTTAATTAGTTTGGTCTCACCACACCACCACTATCTCAGTAGTGCAATCAAAGTATTTTGTTTCATTTGTGGTAAAGGATTCTCATCAGAGTTAATACAGAGTTGCTTTAACAATGAAATGTGTTGGGATTGAATTATGAGTTGTTAACGTTGATGCTGTGAACTGTTGTTTTACAGAACGATGACCTCTGATCTCCTACACATGGGAACTAGGAGACATCCAAGCCTGCTCCGGATATCCCTCCTGCTCCTTCTTCTTCATGCAGCCATAGGTGAGGTCTTATATACAGTAAGCAACACTGTACATGAGAAGCACACCTTTTGAGAACACAATCCAAAGGTTGTACTGAGAGACCATTGAGGAATGTCTCAGTCTGTTTAGCTGTCTACAGAGGGAATCTGAGAAACCCCATCCTACTGTTAGGCTGGAGAAGTCTGACATGCCAGTCACTCAGCATTACCTGGAATCAACACACACACAATGCCTCATACCTCCCAATTATAGAAAAACCTGCTGGTCTGGTTCGAGTCTCACCTGCGACTTAACGCCCAGAAATGTCACAAGGATGTTGTTATTCAACACACACTTTAGATGGAAACAATGAGTAATACTGAGGCCGAGAGGTAGGGAGGAAGAAGAGGTAGGAAGAAGAGGTAGGGAGGAAGAAGAGGAAAAGAGAACTGTTGAGAAAAGAGGAAGGAGTGGGTGGTTTTTATTGTAGTGTATGGAGAAAGGCCTGTTATCAACAGCCAGTCGACTGTTAACAGTAGGCTTTTACTGGCCATTCTGGCTGGTGCATTGTTCACTGATCTTGTTGCCACAGACTGTCTGTCAGGCTCCCTGATCTGGGGAAGTAGCCTTGTGTCTAATGTTGTCATTACACTGACCGATGTTGACTTCTCTGTTTCTGTTCTCAGGACATTCCTTTGCACAAACATCTCAACCTCCACCCTTCTCAACCCATCCTCCATCTTTACCTCCACAAAGTGCACCGCTTATAACAACTATATCAACTACACCGACTACAACCATATCAACTACAACGACCAAACCTTCTCCAACAACTACAACCATATCAACTACAACGACCAAACCTTCTCCAACAACTACAACCATATCAACTACAACTACCACACCTTCTCCAACAACTACAACCATATCAACTACAACTACCACACCTTCTCCAACAACTACAACCATATCAACTACAACTACCACACCTTCTCCAACAACTACAACCATATCAACTACAACTACCACACCTTCTCCAACAACTACAACCATATCAACTACAACTACCACACCTTCTCCAACAACTACAACCATATCAACTACAACTACCACACCTTCTCCAACAACTACAACCATATTAACTACAACTACCACACCTTCTCCAACAACTACAACCATATCAACTACAACTACCACACCTTCTCCAACAACTACAACCATATCAACTACAACTACCATACCTTCTCCAACAACTACAGCCATATCAACTACAACTACCACACCTTCTCCAACAACTACAACCATATCAACTACAACTACCACACCTTCTCCAACAACTACAACCATATCAACTACAACTACCACACCTTCTCCAACAACTACAACATCCACACCCACATCAACTACAACAACAACACCTTCTCCAACAACTACAACAACTACACCAACAACTTCCACACCAACCACAACCACATCAGCTAGAACAACCACACCTTCTCCAACAACATCCACACCAACTACAACCACAACAACTACACCAACAACATCCACACCAATCACAACCACATCCAGTACAACAGTGTCTACCACCCCAAATACTATAGCATCAATCATGTCACATACTAACACAACAACTACACCATATCCCACCACATCAGCTATAACCACAACACCTGCAGCTCCATCAACCATCCCATCCACAGCCACATTAACCACTACAGACATTTCTTCATCTAACACTCCAAACACGTCAGCAGTCTCAGTGCCCATGTCTAATGCAACAACCCCACCCCTCACATCCCTTACAACTCCTCACCCATCACCACTGCACACTGCCTCATCCAACATGACTAATGAACCAATGATGTCCACCATGCCATATCCATCCACTATTCTGCACTCAACCTCGCCCATCATAACGTCCACTGCCAACAGTAAATTAGACAATACTTACTACAGTATGTTAAAATCTCATCATTCAATGACACTCATTGTACAGTCAGACTCAGCAAGTGAATGGACTCCTGTCTCTCCATTTCAGTGACCTCTAAAAATACCACTCCTCCAGGACACTCCACACCTTTGCCAACAACATTCACCTCTAATGCCAGTACAGGTAAGTCAACAGCCTTAGTAATGGTGGAGGGGTGTAACACAAAGAGTAATCATACTATTGACTGTATGTGAGATTAAGTCGCTGTATAATAGAGGAGTTTGTGTGGAGCTACAGATGTAGGATCTTAATTTGAGCCAGTTTGCTACAGCGGGAAAATAATCCTGCAGCAACAGGAAATGTGAATTATTATGTGGATTATAATTAATGTACATTTTTTGTAGGGGTTGGTCAATTTTTTTGTTAGGGCAAATCAAGTCCGACATTTTAAAGTGGAAATTACCAACTTTAGAAGCCTTTTTAAACCTCGAAATACACTACAAGTTTGCATTTCCTGCTCTCCAGGAAAATTATCTGTAAGTGTTGCATTGGTTTGCACTGATCCTCACATATCTCCTCTCCCCTCTCTGTTTCAGAGTCAGCAGAGGTACATTGTAACTTCTCACAGCTCTGTGCCAATCAGTGTACGTTTAATGAATCATGTTTATAATATGAATATATGATATTGAGGCATTAGTCTTTCATGTCCACTGGTATTGTACTTGCACTTTACGTTAAAAAAATTTTTTTTGGGGGGGGTAAGAAATGTGCTATATAAATAAAGTATGATTGATTGATTGATTTGAAATGTACGATGAAATCCAATGTAATGTGTATGTTTAACAGCCGTGTACTACTGGATGATCCTTGCAGTGGAGGTGACTGGAGACCTGAAGAATGAGTCGGACATCAGTGGCTGGGTAGGCCACAGGAATGTGAATGAAACCTGATTGACTGATGTGTGATGAATCGTGTTGAAACTGTACATTTGTTTAGTTATACAGTTGAAGTCGGAAGTTTACATACACTTAGGTTGGAGTCATTAAAACTCATTTTTCAACCACTCCACAAATTTATTTTTAACAAACTATGGTTTTGGCAAGTCGGTTAGGACATCTACTTTGTGCATGACACAATAAATTTTTCGAACAATTGTTTACAGACAGATTATTTCACTCATAATTCACTGTATCACAATTCCAGTGGGTCAGAAGTTTACATACACTAAGTTGACTGTGCCTTTAAACAGCTTGGAAAATTCCAGATAATGATGTCATGGCTTTAGAAGCTTCTGATAAGCTAATTGACATAATTTGAGTCAATTGGAGGTGTACCTGTGGATGTATTTCAAGGCCTACCTTCAACCTCAGTGCCTCTTTGCTTGACATCATGGGAAAATCAAAAGAAATCAGCCAAGACCTCAGAAAAAGAATGGTAGACCTCCACAAGTCTGGTTCATCCTTGGGAGCAATTTCCAAATGCCTGAAGGTACCGTGTTCATCTGTACAAACAATAGTACGCAAGTATAAACACCATGGGACCACGCAGCCGTCATACCGCTCAGGAAGGAGACGCGTTCTGTCTCCTAGAGATGAACGTACTTTGGTGTGAAAAGTGCAAATCAATCCCAGAACAACAGCAAATGACCTTGTGAAGATGCTGGAGGAAACAGGTACAAAAGTATCTATATCCACAGTCCTATATCGACATAACCTTAAAGGCCGCTCAGCAAGGAAGAAGCCACTTCTCCAAAACCGCCATAAAAAAGCCAGACTACGGTTTGCAACTGCACATGGGGACAAAGATCTTACTTTTTGGAGAAATGTCCTCTGGTCTGATGAAACAAAAATATAACTGTTTGGCCATAATGACCATCGTTATGTTTGGAGGAAAAAGAGGGTGGCAGCATCATGCTGTGGGGGTGTTTGCTGCAGGAGGGACTGGTGCACTTCACTAAATAGAGGGAATCATGAGGAAGGAAAATTATGTGGATAAATTGAAGCAACATCTCAAGACATCAGTCAGGAAGTTAAAGCTTCGTTGCAAATGGGTCTTGACCCCAAGCATACTTCCAAATTTGTGGCAAAATGGCTTAAGGACAACAAAGTCAAGGTATTGGAGTGGCCATCACAAAGCCCTGACCTCAATCCTATAGAAAATGTGTGGGCAGAACTGAAAAAGCGTGTGCGAGCAAGGAGGCCTACAAACTTCACTCAGTTACACCAGGTCTGTCAGGAGGAATGGGCCAAAATTCACCCAACTTATTGTGGGAAGCTTGTGGAAGGCTACCTGAAACGTTTGACCCAAGTTAAACAATTTAAAGGCAATGCTACCAAATACTAATTGAGTGTATGTAAATTTCTGACCCACTGGGAATGTGATGAAATAAATAAAAGCTGAAATAAATCATTCTCTCTACTATTATTCTGACATTTCACATTCTTAAAATAAAGTGGTGATCCTAACTGACCTAAGACAGGGTATTTTTACTAGGATTAAATGTCAGGAATTGTGAAAAACTGAGTTTAAATGTATTTGGCTAAGGTGTATGTAAACTTCCGACTTCAACTCTACATCAAATGTGACAGCATTGTTTTCCTTTTTCAGTTCTGGGCTCTATTTCATTCTCACTTGGACACCTGTGAGCCCTACAAGCCTGAACAAGCAAATGGAACAAACTCGACTGACACACTGCAAACCACCTCTGTCAGTCCAACATATCCCACCCCCTACAACATGACAACACTATCCCAGAACTTCATCAACTTCAGCATGACAACCTTGACAACAAACATGACAACTATGCTTTACAATAGTATTAGTACTCCCTCACACAACCATAGCATGACAACTCTTTCTCCCAGCTATACCATGTCCCCCAACTGGCCCCATAGCACCACAAGGTAAAGTATTTTGTCACACGTCATTATTGTTCGTTATGATTTATACCGTAGATGTGCAGAATATGATGTTTGAATATTGTGATGTCACGAGAGGCTGTGTCCTGGAGGGACGTTACATCCCCCTGAGGTGGCTGCAAACCCAGACAGCTATGGCTCCATCTGCTGGTATGGTCGGGAACTCCAACCCTCTATGGCCAATCTTCCCACGCAGCTGAAACAAATGAGGAGCTGATGAGCTGAAGGTTTGGGAAGGGAAGAGACACAGTCTCCAACCGGGGCTCTCTGGAGGACAAGAGTGCTGCACGTCCACTTCCATGAGGAATATAAGGATTTGGAGATACTTACCTTTGGGAAATACTCACCTTTGGATATATACACCTGTGGAAATACGTGTGGGACATTTGGAAGGACGTTTTGCTGGGTTGGCCACTAGCTGCAACGTGGAAGACAGTAAGACTGGGGAAAAGTTATTTGAGCAAGACATCACAATATCAACAAAAAAAAAATATTCTAAAGCTAACTCTGTTTATTCACTGTCTGTTCTTCAGTGAAGCGCATGAAGGTGGAAATATGACTGCTGCCAGCCTGTTTCAAGTAAGACTAGATCTCTCTCCAGACAAACCTGCCTTAATGTGCATGTGAATAATAGAGGGTACTTTTTCTTTGTCTGTGAAAGTATGTGAGTTGAATCAAAACTCTTATCTTTACAGGACATTGAGGTGACGTGTGTCAATAAAACAGGGATCAGGTTAGTTAACCTCACAGGCGGCTGGTGGCCCCTGAATTGGGGAGGACGGGCTCATAGTAATGGCTGCAATGGAATTAATGGAATGGTATCGACACATCAAACACACGGTTTCCTTGTGTTTGATACCATTCCATTCACTTCATTCCAGTCATTAATATGAGCCGTCCTACCCTCACCAGCCTCCTGTGGTGGAAATACCTCCACTAATTTCAATACTACAGTTCAGCATCATGTGTCCTGCTCCACACCTTAATATTGCCCCAAAACCTCCAGGAGGACTAGGTGCACTGTGCTGCTGCAGACGAGGAAGCCAACGTTTCCCTGTTGTTTTCAGCGGGCCCTGTGGCTGGGTCAGGAGAACAGCACCATACAAACCAATATAGTGGGAAATAGAGTGGAGAGAGTGGGTGAGTCGCATTGACCCTAATGTGAGTCTGAAATCTCTCACAGGAATGTACATTTATCTGAGCCTGACGTCTGTTGCTTGTTGCTTCTAGGTAAAGGTCTGTGTGCAGGCCAACTGCCGCCAAGTAATGGTTTTGCAAAGTGCAACGGCTTCCTCAATGGCACCCTCCCTCTTCCAGACACGTGTCACACTCCAGAGCCTGTCAATATCTCATGGTAAGTTGGATGTCACTCTGGAAAAGTAAATACTATGCTGCTGTTTCTGTGTTTTGTAGCATTTCTATAGTATCAATAGGGTATACAGTGCCTTCAGAAAGTATTCAGACCTCTTGACTTTTCAACATTTTGTTAGGTTACAGCCTTATTCTGAAATTGATTAAATTGTTTTTGTCCCTCATCAATCTACACACAATACCCCATAATGACAAAGCAAAAACAGGTTGTAAGACATCTTTGCTAATTTAGAAATAAAAACCCAGAAATATCACATTTACGTAAGTATTCAGACCATTTACTCAGTACTTTGTTGAAGCACCTTTGGTAGCGATTACAGCCTCGAGTCTTCTTGGGTATGTCGCTACAAGCTTGGCACACCTGTATTTGGGGAGTTTCTCCCATTCTTCTCTGCAAATCCTCTCAAGCTCTATCAGGTTGGATGGGGAGCGTTGCTGCACAGCTATTTTCAGGTCTCTCCAGAGATGTTCGATCAGGTTCAAGTCCGGGCTATGGCTGGGCCACTCAAGGACATTCAGAGACTTGTCCTGAAGCCACTCCTGCGTTGTCTTGGCTGTGTGCTTAGGGTCGTTGTCCTGTTGGAAGGTGAACCTTGCCCCAGTCTGAGGTCCTGAGCGCTCTGGAGCAGGTTTTCATCAAGGATCGCTCTGTACTTTGTTCCGTTCATTTTTGCCTCGATCCTGAATAGTCTCCCAGTCCCTGCCGCTGAAAAACATCCCCACAGCATGATGCTGCCACCACCATGCTTCACCGTAGGGATGGTGCCAGGTTTTCTCCAGACGTGACGCTTGGCATTCAGGCCAAAGAGTTTAATCTTGGTTTCATCAGACTAGAGAATCTTGTTTCTCATGGTCTGAGTCTTTAGGTGCCTTTTGGCAAACTCCAAGCTGGCTGTCATATTCCTTTTACTGAGGAGTGGCTTCCGTCTGGCCACTCTACCATAAAGGCCTGATTGGTGGAGTGCTGCAGAGATGGTTGTCCTTCTGGAAGGTTCTCCCATCTCCACAGAGGAACTCTAGAGCTCTGTCAGAGTGACCAACGGGTTCTTGGTCACTTCCCTGACCAAGGCCTTTCTCCCCCGATTGCTCAGTTTGGCCAGGCGGCCAGCTCTAGGAAGAGTCTTGGTGGTTCCAAACTTCTTCCATTTAAGAATGATTGAGGCCACTGTGTTCTTGGGGACCTTCAATGCTGCAGACATTGTTTGGTACCCTTCCCCAGATCTGTGACTCGACACAATCCTGTCTTGGAGCTCTACGGACAATTCCTTCAACCTCATGGCTTGGTTTTTGCTCTGACATGCACTGTCAACTGTGGGATCTTATATGGACAGGTGTGTGCCTTTCCAAATCATATCCAATCAATTGAATTTACCACAGGTGGACTCCAATCAAATTGTAGAAACATCTCAAGGATGATCAATGGAAACAGGATGCACCTGAGCTCAATTTCAAGTCTCATAGCAATAGGTCTGAATACTTATGTAAATAATGTATTTCTGTTTACATTTTTTTATACAATTGCAAACATTTCTAAAAAACAGTTTTTGCTTTGTCATTATGGGGTATTGTGTATATATTGCTGAGGATTTTAAAAAAATGTAATGTATTTTAGATTAAGGCTGTAACGTAACAAAATGTGGAAAAAGTCAAGGGGTCTGAATACTTTCCGAAGGCACTGTACATCCTCTCATATGAACATGTTGTATCTTACAGTGGGCATGCAGGGACTGTTTACGTACCTCTTGGGAATCAAACCCAAATGAACTGTGGCATGCCCCCTAAACCCCCCATCGGTAAAAACTATTACATTTTTTTCACCCTTGCTCATTTACCCATGTGATAGTGTAACATTTAAGAGGCAGACACAATAATTTGCCATTTCAAACTTCAGTGGGGGTTTTAAACACATATTGTTATCTAGATTAGATTAGAAGTTTAATAGTCAGATGTACAGGGTTGCAGGTGTAATTACAGGGTACAGTGAAAGTCTTAAGCTCCATCAAAGTGAAATAAAAACAATACAATTAATAATAAAGAATATAAATAAATATAAATCAAATATATACATATTAACACTGTAACGATGGTGAACCCCTCTATCTTGATAAGTACCACATTCCTGCTTTTCAGAGGCGGAGATTTTCTGCAACTGCTCCGCTTATTGCTATGGTACAGGTAAATGCAATATTTACAAATAAACAGATCATTTTGGGCACCCGAGTGGCGCAGCGGTCTAAGGCACTGCATCTCAGTGCTAGAGGCATCATTACAGACCCTGGTTTGATTCCAGGCTGTATCACAATCCGACCGTGATTGGGAGTCCCATAGGGCCCAGTGTCGTCCGGGTTTGGCCGGTGTAGGCCGTCATTGTAATAAGAATTTGTTCTTAACTGACTTGCCTAGTTAAATAAAACATCAATTAGAAAATGTCAGTGATACTGCGATGGACCCGCTACACCTTTTCATCTCCCACCATTTGATAACTCTATCTTCCTCCCTCTCTGTTTAGCTGCATACTATACCTTGGGTATACAGATCAAAGATCCTGCTATGAATATTTTAAACATCTCATATATGGTGAGTTGTTTCTGTTGTGTCACCTGTTTGTGAGTGTTTGTGTGCATATATCTGTGTGTGTGTGTGTTTTGTAATTGTATGCATGTGTGTGTGTGTGTGTGTGTGTGTGTGCGCGCGCTGTGTTCCCTAGATTGATCAGCTAAAAAAACCTTCACCCTGCACCAACGCCTCAGAGACACAGTATGTCCTTTTCATCTGTTTTAAAACTGTTTTCTCTCTGCTTAACGTCAATATGCTCACACTTTCCAATTAGATCATTACAGCGTAAATTAACCCCAATAGTACATATAGCGCCATACCTTGCTACACTACGTTTGATATTTTTTCTGACGTAATTCTCTGTTACAGTCCTCCCTGTCCTCCACCCATCATATCAACTATCTACCAGGTAATTTTGCATTGAGATAATACCCCAACCCCACAATGAGCTTTCATTGTTTTATGTTTCTCTGTAAAGAAACCATATGCTAACTTATTGACACAGTCTTGGGGTGACATCATTTGAAACCTTATGAGCTATTCTGTGTTGTTTTCACACAGGATGCTCATGTGGAATGTAGTGGCGTAAATACCAAGTGAGTTCCTGTACTCCTTGCAGGCCAAAAACTTCTACAGTACATTCAAGACGGCCCTTTATGTGGAGTGATGACGGTGGTGTGACTTATTAATAACTATACCATTACTGTTTTCCTACCAGTCTCCAAAGCTGCAGGGTTATCGTGCGCCTTGACCATTCGTTGCCTATATGTACAGTCAGTACTGCATTGATGAATCTGTTCAATGATAAGCCTGGTATTGGCTATAATGGAACGGTGACGCGAGCGGGTGAGTAGCCATACCATGGATGGTGAAAGCATCTGTGTATTTATTCATATATACCCTTGCAACGCCAAGGTTGTGGGTTCAATTCCCACGGGGGGCCAGTATGCACTCACTAACTGTAAGTCGCTCTGGATAAGAGCGTCTGCTAAATGACAAAAATATTTTAAAAAATACACATTATACAGTTTGTGTTTCTGACTGTTTGTGTTCATATTTCACACAGCCATTTGTGGCTGGCCAGGATCCAGTGGAGGTCTATTGAATTCGACCTTCATGTGGAAGGAGATCAACCTCAACCCCACTATGTTCTGTGAGGTTGAAAATACATATGATGTCATCAGCTGGTCAGTTCAGTCTCTCTTTGTGTGCTTCAAAGACAGAAAAACCTTGTTACACATTTTGTAATTGTGTAAAACACTAAATGATGGAGAGTAAGCACATTGCACATTGTTATTTGTACATTGAAGTTATATAGCTATTTATAAATCGAGCTCTGAATGTTGATTGGCTGAAAGCTCAGTTGGTAGAGCATGGCGCTGGCAACGCCAAGGTTGTGGGTTCGATTCCCACGGGGGGCCAGTATGAAAAATGTATGCACTCACTAACTGTAAGTCGCTCTGGATAAGAGCGTCTGCTAAATGACTAAAACATTTTTTTTTTAAATGTATATCAGACCGTATACCATGGGTATGACAAAAATACTTTTTACTGTTCTAATTACGTTGGTAACCAGTTTATAATAGCAATAAGGTACCTCTGTGTCACGACTTCCGCCGAGGCTGCCTCCCCTCCTTGTTCGGGTGGATGATTCTGTGATGAGGTGGTGTTGAAGAAGTCAGGAGCAGGAGGGTAAATCACAGAATAACAGGCTTTAATCCGCAAAATACAGGTTTACGCAGAAATGCGTCAAACACACTCCAGGGCACAAGGCATACAGGAACACAGGAAAAACTCCCGTCGATACACAATACACAACCTCCACCGAGCTTCACAAACCTCCACAATAAACAATCACCCACACAGACAAGGAAGCAGAGGGAACACTTATACCATGACTAATGAGGGAATAAGGACCAGGTGTGTGTGATTGAAGACAAGACAAATGGAGTGATGATAAATGGATCGGCAGTAGCTAGTAAGCCGGTGACGCCGAACGCCGAAATCTGCCCGAACAAGGAAGGGAGGCAGCCTCGGCGGAAGTCGTGACACTCGGGGGTTTGTGGTATATAGCCAATATACCACGGCTAAGGGCTGTATCCAGGCACTCTGCATTGCATTGTGCATATGAAAGCCCTTATCTGTGGTATATTGGCCATATACCACACCTCCTCTGGCCTTATTACTTAAATATATAATCGACTATATGCACTGAAGATCTACATTTATCTGTCCCTTTCTCTGTTTAGCAAACAAGGGGAAAATGTGTGTGTGCTCCTGAATGAAACGTGCGACCCCATGCCTCCTACTACTTCACCCAACCCAATGGCTAACACCTTTTTACCTGCAACAACGATACTGTCTCCTCTACCGACTAACACGATACAGCTAAACACCTCCTCCCTCCCATTGTACACAACATTAGCTCCGCTAAACACCACTTCTACAGCTCCAAATACTACATTATCAGCTCCAAATACAACCATTGCCACGACGACCCTGGGTAATACCACTACAAACCCATCAACACCCATCATTCCACCAGTGAATCCCACAACAGCTTCCCCAAAGTACACCACGACAGCTGTAATAACAACAACCACTGCAGGTAACCCCCGGGATACTATTCCAAGCTGATCTCTGAATTACCTGGGCCATAGCTGCCACTGCCACATTCATTTACATTTAATATTTAGAGCCAAAGTCAAAGTTCCCCTCTGATAACGTCCTTGTTTTTATTATGGATCCTTCTCCTCACAGCGCCCAACACCACAGCAGCCAGTAGTGAAGAGCAGGCCAACCAGCTGCTGGATCTGACTAGTAACGTGTCCAAGCTCAACTCCTCCCAGGTGGACCAGCTGGTGTCCCAGCTGGAGGCCCTGCTGGCCGGGCCCAATGTCAGCCTGGCTCTGGGGCAAACCTCTGTCAAGATTGTTAGCAACCTGCTGGGTGCCTCCTCTGGCACTCTGGCTTCCTCCTCCACCAAGTGAGCTGCCTGGAGATAAACAATCTACTGTTGTGCTGCCTGTTGAGCTGCCTGTTGAGCTGCCTGTTGAGCTGCCTGTTGAGCTGCCTGTTAGCTGCCTGTTTAGCTGCCTGTTAGCTGCCTGTTTAGCTGTACCAGAAATTATTACTTATACAAAGCCTGTAAAGAGACTGTGACAACATTTTCTTAAAACCGGAAGAAATCTTAGCAATGGCCTTGACCAGCCTGCACATCAGAATAACAGTTGATTTTTCTACCAGGATCATTGGGATTGTTGATACGGTGGGCCTGAAGCTGGTCGTTCAGCAAGAGGCTACAATTTTAACTAAGTCGGTTGCTGTTGCTGTCAAAACAGTGGATGGCACTAATTTCCAGCAAACATCTTTCTCCATCCCGGACCCTAACAATGTACAGGTATGACCTAAACCTTCCAGTAAGGAAACACTGAATAGCAAATACTGTAGCCTCGGTTGCCGTCAAAATATATGCAAAAGTAATGTAGGACATCCTTCACTCTACATGAATGATATTTGCACTCTACCGCATGTCTGGTACGATGTGGTATGTAGATAGACACATAACTCCTGTTTATTGCTACATGTTAACCATAGAGAAATGTGTCCCCTCCAGATCCGTGGAGGCGGCAGAGCCAGGAGAAGTGTGAGAGCCGAGGAGGGTTCCCTCCCTCAGGGCTCCGTCACGTTTCCCTCCTCCCTCACAGCGAACCTCTCCCCTGAGCAGCAGCTACAGGCCTCCAGACTCCAGTTCAACTTCTACCAGAAGAGCACTGTGTTCCAGGTGCTTTACCTGCTCCTCTGTATTCAATACTGTCCCAACCTATTGCCAAGCCTAAACCTCCATTGCTACTTAAGCACCCCTTGCTATTTATGTAGATATGATGACTGAATAAACGTCACATAAATTGGTAAGAAATGAAGAACTGTGACACCCTAGTAAAATATTGTATAGTAATTGGATAGTATTCTTTCCATGCCGTTCCTCAGGACCGAGCCCTGGGAGACAGCAGGCTGTACAGTGGGATCTTGGGAGCCAGTGTGGCGAACCTGTCAATCAAATCTCTGCAGGAGGACGTGGTGATCACCCTGAGAAACACTGAGCCCGTCCCAGTGAGTCAAACAAACACACTGTGCATTCATCTAGTCCTTTTTCCCTATGTCAAGGATGGGACATCTGGAGAAAGTATTTCATGTCAGTCACCTTGTTGACAATCCTTGACACCCTGTCTTCTCTTCATCATTTGTCTACACAGGCAAATTTTGTGGTTTCATGTGCTTTCTGGGACTTTGGCTTGAATGGTAAGTGTTCCTCTTGTGTCTCCCAAAATGAAATGAAGACTACCTCTGACAATTGACAGGCATTAAATAATTTTAAAAACAATTTCTGGTAGGTGGCTCAGGAGGCTGGAACCGAGACGGCTGCTCTGTCCGGAACAGCACAGATAATGAGACCGTCTGTGCCTGCAACCATCTCACCAGCTTTGGTGTGCTACTGGTGAGTCCTTTCTGAGACAGGGTTGCAATGTGATCTCTCCCATTCAGTCTTTGTCAACAATGGAGGACTTATTTTTAGAATAATTCCATGTGTACAACATGTTTTTGGTCTTTCTTCTCCCAGGACATCTCCAGAACGGGCATAACCAATCGTCTCCAGGCCACAATCCTCACCTACATCACCTACATCGGCTGTGGTATCTCCGCCATCTTCCTCTCCATCACTCTGCTCACCTACCTGGCCTTTGGGTGAGTCTGAGCCCCTTGTGATCAGCGCAGTATATCCATGATGACACCCACCTGGAGATCTAAATACAAAGACATATAAACAAGCTCTAATCAATGTAATACCAATCGTAATTCCTTTCGTGGTGTTCCTTTAGGAAACTGCGTAAGGACATCCCATCTAAGATCCTGATCCAGCTGTGTGTGGCTCTGTTGTTCTTAAACCTGGTGTTCCTGGTGGACGCCTGGCTGGCCCTCTACCCTGATGCTGTTGGCCTGTGCATCTCCACCGCCTGGTTCCTACACTACTTCCTGCTGGCCTCCTTCACCTGGATGGGCCTGGAGGCCGTCCACATGTACCTGGCCCTCGTCAAGGTCTTCAACACATACATAACACGCTATATGCTCAAGTTCTCACTCGTCGGCTGGGGTAAGTGACAAAAATATTCTGTGACTGTCGTCAGAATGAAAAACAGCCACCACGTGCTTATAAAAAAGTAACAGTTACTTACAGTTCAATGTAGTCTGTTGTCTCTCATGTCAGGCGTCCCACTCCTTGTGGTCATCGTCGTTATTGCTGTTGATAAGGACAACTACGGCCTTGTTGGCTACGGAAAGTACTCAGATGGCTCCCCTACAGATGACTTGTGAGTCCCTTGCATTTTGTTCACTATTTAACATGACAATTTACAGTTGGAGTCTTGGTATGAAGTGCGTGTATATGTGCATCATGACATTTATACCAGTATTCGCATCTGCATAATAGGATAGCTGATCAATTCAAATATGGTCTCCTGTATTTTAGCCCATATCTCTTCTCTCCTTTCCTCTCACACAGCTGCTGGCTGAAGAACAACATTGCCTTCTACGTATCTGTGGTGGCTTACTTCTGTGTCATCTTCCTGTTGAACCTCAGCATGTTTGTGGTGGTGATGGTTCAGCTCTGTCGTATAAAGAGTCAGAACCCCCACAACATGAGACACCGTAACGGGCTTCAGGACCTGCGCAGTGTGCTTGGGATCACCCTACTCCTGGGCCTCACCTGGGGCTTTGCCTTCTTCGCCTGGGGGCCCGTCAACCTGGCCTTCATGTACCTCTTCGCCATCTTCAACTCCTTTCAAGGTAAGATTTAGAACTCCTCCAGATTTGTATTGATTTGAAAATGAATTCACCATTAATGTTCTCAGAGAAGACACCGACACAAAGTCTGGGGAGTTTCTTGGGAAACCTGTTGCCAAGTGTGTAACAAAAGTGTAGTTACCTGACGCTCGTGTTCTCTTCCAGGGTTCTTTATCTTTGTGTTCTACTGTGCTGTGAAGGAGAATGTGAGGAGGCAGTGGAGGACTTATCTCTGCTGCGGTAGACTGAGACTGGCAGAGAACTCAGGTAAGACCTGTTGACCTACACCTTACAACATATGTGTCGTTTGAAGAAGAGAAGAACCTTCCATGTATTTTTATTTTGTATTTATTAGGGATCCCCATTAGTTCCTGCCAAGGCAGCAGCTACTCTTCCTGGGGTCCAAACACATTAAGGCACTTACATCACACATAAAACAAAAGATAAAACAGTACATATATAACATTAGTACACCACTACATATCTACAATACAAAATGTATAATACCACCATACAACAATATTACAATGTATGTGTGTGTAGAGTGTGTGTGCTAGTGTGTTTGTGCGTATGCGTGTGTCTGTACCTGTGTGTGTGTCTCTTCACAGTCCCCTCTGTTCCATAAGGTATATTTTTAACTGCTTGCATCAGTTACCTGATGTGGAATAGAGTTCCATGTAGTCATGGCTCTATGTAGTACTGTGCACCTCCCATAGTCTGTTCTGGACTTGGGGATTGTGTAGAGACCTCTGGTGGCATTTCTTGTGGGGTATGCATTGGTGTCCGAGCTGTGTGCTAGTAGTTTAAACAGACAGCTCGGTGCATTTAGCATGTCAACACTTCTTACAAAAACAAGTAGTGATGAAGTCAATCTCTCCTTCACTTTGAGCCATGAGAGATTGACATGCATATTATTAATGTTAGCTCCGTGTACATTTAAGGGTCTGCCCTGCTGCCATATTCTAAGCCAATTGTAATTTTCCTAAGTCACTCTTTGTGGCACCTGACCACACGACTGTCCAGGTGTGACAAAACTAGGGCCTGTAGGACCTGCCTTGTTGATAGTGTTGTTAAGAAGGCAGAGCAGCGCATTATTATGGACAGACTTCTCCCCATTTTAGCTACTGTTGTATCAACATGATTTGACCATAACAGTTTACAATCCAGGGTTACTCCAAGCAGTTTAGTCACCTCAACTTGCTCAATTTCCACATTATTCATTACAAGATTTAGTTGAGGTTTAGGGTTTAGTGAGTGATTTGTCCCAAATACAATACTTTTAGTTTTTGAAATATTTAGTACTAACTTATTCCTTGCCACCCATTCTGAAACTAACTGCAGCTCTTTGTTAAGTGTTGCTGTCATTTCAGTTGCTGTAGTAGCTGACGTGTATAGTGTTGAGTCATCCGCATACATAGACACACTGGCTTTACTCAAAGCCAGTGACAGGTCATTATTAAAGATTGAAAAAGGGGGCCTAGACAGCTGCCCTGGGGAAATGCTGATTCTACCTGGATTATGTTGGAGAGGCTTCCATTAAAGAACACCCTCTGTGTTCTGTTAGACAGGTAACTCTTTATCCACAATATAGCAGGGGGTGTAAAGCCATAACATACGTTTTTTCAGCAGCAGACTATGATCGAGAATGTCAAAAGCCGCACTGAAGTCTAACAAAACAGCTCCCACAATATTTTTATCGTCATTTTCTCTCAGCCAATCATCAGTCATTTGTGTAAGTGCTGTGCTTGTTGAATGTCCTTCCCTATAAGCGTGCTGAAAGTCTGATGTCAATTTGTTTACTGTAAAATAGCATTGTATCTGGTCAAACACTATTTTTCCCAAATTTTTACTAAGGGTTGGTAACAGGCTGATTGGTTGGCTATTTGAGCCAGTAGAGGGGGCTTTACTATTCTTGGGTAGCGAAATGACTTTTGCTTCCCTGAATTAAGATATTTTATGTAATTTAATGTGAGAGGTTTTAATTAACTCTTGTTTCATCACAGACTGGAGCCGCACGGCTACACAGAAGACGGGGAAGAAGTCATTGTCAGTGACCAGAGCCACATCTCTCCGCTCCTACAACTCCTCCCAGTTCAATCATTCCTCCAGCTCCTCCTTCTTGACTGGTGACTCCCCAGAGCGGCCCAGTGGAGCAACAGGTAGGCAAGGGGATCCAGAGAGGGGGAATCAGGGATTACTAACAACCAATATGGGTCAGACAACAATAGAGAAATACTTTTTGTATATGCTGATCTACTTTCTGCCCCTGATAAAGCATTACATCATATTAAACCTCTGTATGCAGAGGAGGGGATGGCTTAGCAAGCCTTCATCTCCATCTCACTGATGACCTATGTAACCTCTGAAATATCTGTGACAGGCTCTGAGATGACCTTTGCCCTTTGACATCATTTTACCCAGAATTGGAGCTAGCCGTACAGTTTGAGCTTCGACCACGGCTATAGCGCCTCACTTCTTTTAGCCTCTTACTGATGGTGCACAGTATCTGCTGTGTGTTTGTTTGCAACAGTGTGTGAGAGTGTGTGTGTCTATGTGTGTGACACTTTACAGCAGGATTTAGTCAGCTTAACCCATCCAATCAAATAGTGACTATCTAACTGTAGCCCCGCCCATGTGCCTGGCTCAGCTGCTGGCTGCCAGCTGGCTCTGATTCCACCAGTCACGTGTGTCTCTGCTCTCTTGTTGCTTGTTTATCTGCTCTTGGTCATGAAAATGGCCTTTCATCCATTCTGCTGCCAGATGTCTGAAAGAATGTCATACATTTAGTTATAAACAGTGAATCACCAGAATAATTTGTCCCTTGAATATAGGATACTCGAAGCCTACCCTTACGGAAAAACCACATGAATTTACACAACTACACGTCAAAACATGATGTGTTCTAAAAACACATGATTTCACATGAAATTTCACACGTGAAATCATGTGATTCTCCACAAGTGAAATCATGTTGTTTTGCTGTAAGGGTATCCACCGTGATTTACTTTCCTTATACGTGGTCCTTTAATGTAGAGTTCATCTCAGAAATACCCCTCTAAGGATTTCAATGCAGTAACTTGTGTACAGAATAAGCTGTAACTCCGATGTATCCCATTTCAGAAAGTCCATTTGACGACAGAACCATCACAGCCCTTGAGGAGCTCAACTCAGACGTGGTCCTCAACGAGGTGAACAGCCAATTCAGGACTCAGAGTCAGAGAGCACCCTGAGTCCTGGGAAACACTAGGCCTAGGGTAGGCTGGTGAGGAATGGACTTACGTGAGACAGTGTGTTTCATATTATTTTCTACGTTTATATTAAATATTTGAATGTTAATGCTGCATTTAGTAGTTTAATGGAAGTGTGTGACAGACCACACTGAAGAGATGGGACATCACCAAAGAGCCAGCATGCTCATGGATTTCGTCTAGTTGACCTACCAGTACTATCATGAACTCGTCTGGGCTGGCACCTATGATTGTGAATATCAATACATGTACTGAAAAGGTATCTACAGTAGCACGAAGGAAAAACCCAACTGATAGATCCTCATGAGCTGCATCCTTTGACTGCATACTACATGCTTTCTTGTTTTTCTCCACATTATTCAGAGGCATAAGCTAACGCATATTAACACTCTGTCACTACCTGGTTTGATTTAATTTAAGATAAAGGCAAAGCTCTTTTATACTATACTCAGAATCAAGATATTTCCATGAGATATTTAAGCAATAAGGCCCGAGGGGGTGTGGAATATGGCCAATATACCACGGCTAAGGGCTGTTCTTATGCATGACGCAACGCGGAGTGCCTGGATACAGCCCTTAGCCGTGGTATATTGGCA
>NC_059218.1:39267936-39432936 GCF_020615455.1 Coregonus clupeaformis
TCTGATAAACCTACTGTTCATGGCTAACGATCCGGCAGGAACTGGATGTTTGGCCAGAGCCTAAGAAGGGTGATGATCAGGACCAGGTGTGCAGATTGCTGATGGGATGCAGGTGCGGAAAACAAGAGAGCTCCCCGGAGCGTTCCCGAACCCTCGGGAAACTGGAGATCACGAACAGGAAAAACTAGTCACCAGACAGGACCCGACTCAGACTGCCGGGATCGTTACAGTACCCCCTCCGACGAACGCCACCGGGCGGACCTCCCGGAGCGCCAGGATGGAGGCGGTAGAAATCACTGATGAGGTCAGCATCTAGGACCTGTCGCCGCGGAATCCAACTCCTCTCTTCAGGACCATACCCCTCCCAGTCCACGAGATACTGGAAACCCCGGCCCCGCCGTCTGGAATCCATGATGCGACGCACCGTGTAGGCAGGACCACCTCCGATCATCCGAGGAGGAGGAGGAGGAGGCGGAGGAGGCAACAGAGGACTGAGGAAGACAGGCTTGAGGCAGGAGACATGAAAGGTGGGATGGACTCTGAGCGTCCTCGGTAGTTTGAGTCGAACTGCCACTGGATTGATCACCTTCTCCACCACAAACGGACCAATGAACTTCGGTAACAACTTCCTAGACTCAGTCCGTAAAGGAAGATCCCGTGTGGCCAACCAGACCCTATCTCCGATGGTGTAGGTGGGAGCGGGGATCCGGCGACGATTCGCCTGGAGCTGATACCGGTCCGAAACTCTAAGGAGTGCCTTTCTGGCCCGATGCCAGGTCCGGTGGCAACGACGAATATGGGCCTGAACAGAAGGCACTGAGAGCTCCTTCTCCTGAGAAGGGAACAAGGGAGGTTGGTAGCCATACAGGCACTGGAAGGGAGACATCCCAGTGGCAGATGTAGGGAGAGTATTGTGGGCATACTCAACCCAAGGCAACTGAGAGACCCAGGAGGTGGGGTTGGAAGAGACCAGACAGCGTAGCGTGGATTCCATCTTCTGGTTGGCTCTCTCCGCCTGACCATTGGATTGGGGGTGAAAACCAGATGTGAGACTGACTGTAGCTCCAATGGCCAAACAGAAGGACTTCCAGACAGCAGAGGTAAACTGAGGGCCACGGTCGGAAACGATATCACTGGGCAAACCGTGGACCCTGAAAACCTCCCTAACCAGGATCTCGGACGTCTCCGAGGCAGAGGGAAGCTTGGCAATAGGCACAAAGTGGGCGAACTTTCTGAATCTGTCCACGATAGTCAGAACGACCGTGTTCCCCTCAGAAGCGGGCAACCCAGTGACGAAGTCCAGGGCCAGATGCGACCATGGTCGCCGGGGAATAGGAAGGGGGTGAAGTAGTCCAGAGCTGGGCCGATTGGTACTCTTATTCTGCGCACACACTGGACAGGCAGCAACAAAACCCCGAGTATCCTCGGCCATGGCAGGCCACCAAAAACGTCTGCGAAGAAACGCCATTGTCCGAGCCACGCCAGGGTGACAAGCCATCTTACTGGCGTGGGACCATTTGAGGACAGCAGGACGAACCGACTCAGGCACAAACAACCGACCGGGTGGACCGTTACCGGGACCGGGCTGAGTCCGAAGGGCCGCCAGCACCTCCTCCTCAATCTTCCACATAACTGCTCCCACGACGCAGTTCCGGGGAGAATTGTCTCGGTCTTGGACCCACTCTCCTCCGTCTTGGAGAACATCCGGGACAAGGCGTCCGCCTTGCCGTTCTTAGATCCAGGTCGGAACGTCAGGAAAAACTTGAATCGTCCGAAAAACAATGCCCACCTGGCCTGACGGGAGTTGAGACGTTTAGCCGATTGCACGGAAGCAAGATTCTTGTGGTCAGTCCAGACAATAAACGGTTGCTCCGCCCCCTCCAACCAGTGGCGCCACTCCTCCAAGGCAAGTTTCACCGCGAGAAGCTCCCGGTTACCCACATCGTAATTCCTCTCCGCAGGCGAAAGGCGACGAGAGTAGTAGGCGCAGGGATGGAGTTTACTGTCCGTGGAGCATCGCTGCGACAGGATGGCGCCAACTCCCACATCAGACGCGTCCCACTTCAACGACTGAACTGACGGGCCGTGTCCGGTTGAGAGAGAATCGGTGCGTTGGTGAATCGCCTCTTCAAATCCAGAAACGCTCGATCCGCCTCCGGATTCCACTTGAAGGTCCTGATACTGGAAGTCAAGGCAGTTAACGGAGCGGCCACACGGCTGTAATCCCGGATGAATCTGCGGTAGAAATTCGCAAACCCCAAAAATCTCTGGAGCTGCAATCTCGTGCCGGGCTGGGCCCATTCCAGAACCGCTCTAACCTTCTCCTGGTCCATCCTAATCTCTCCCCTGGAGATGATGTACCCGAGAAAGGATGTCGTGTGGGCGTGAAACTCGCACTTCTCGGCCTTCACGAACAGGCGATTCTCCAACAATCGCTGCAGAACCTGCCGGACATGCTGGACGTGGTCGGAAGGTTCCTTCGAGAAGATCAGAATGTCATCCAGGTAAACAAACACAAAGAGACCGATCATATCTCTCAGGACGTCGTTCACCATACTCTGGAATACCGCTGGAGCATTGGTCAGTCCAAACGGCATCACCTGATACTCGAAGTGACCCATCGGTGTATTGAAACCCGTCAACCACTCGGTCCCCCTCTCTGATCCGGACCAGGTGATACGCATTGCGTAGGTCTAGCTTGGTGAACACCGTAGCACCCTGTAAGGAGTCGAAGGCAGAACTCATCAAGGGCAGGGGATACTTGTTCTTGACCGTGATGTCATTCAACCCCCGATAATCAATACACGGTCGAAGAGAGCCATCCTTCTTACCCACAAAGAAGAATCCTGCCCCCAGGGGTGATGACGAGGGACGAACGAGACCAGCAGCTAGGGACTCCTTGATGTAGGTCTCCAACGCCTCACGTTCAGGTCGGGAGATACTGTATAACCTTCCCTTGGGGTAGACAGCTCCAGGAACCAGGTTGATGGCACAATCATATGGTCGGTGGGGAGGGAGTGACAGAGCCTTCTGCTTACTGAAAACTTCCCCCAAATCGTGATATGTCTCGGGAACCAGGGACAAATCTGGGGGTTTAGCCTCAATCACCTGACTGGGAACCGAATGGGGGCAGGCAGTCTTGAGACAGTTAGCATGACAATCAAGGCTCCAACTCGTTACCTTGCCCGTCACCCAATCGAACGTGGGATTGTGTTCCTTCAGCCAGGGGTATCCAAGGACCAGAGGAACATGGGAAGACGGCAGAATGAAGAATGAAATCATCTCAGAATGATTCCCCGACAACCGCATCTTAACCGGTTCAGTCCTCATCGTGATACGTGCCAGACTACTGCCGTTCAGAGTGGTCGCTTCAATGGCTTCCGGCAATTGCTCCTTGGAAAGCCCCAGCTGTTCCACCAACTCGGCATCAAGAAAGCTTCCATCGGCACCTGAATCGATAAAAGCGTTAAGCGCTAAGCTCTGATTCCTGTTCACAAGGGTAGCCGGGAAACGGGGTCTGACAGAGGTACTGAGAGGTCGAAACTGGCTCGCTAAAAGTCCTCCCAACTTTAGCGAGCCGGGCAGTTTGACGACCGCCGGGAACAAGTGGAGATGTAATGTCCCGAGCTACCACAGTAGAGGCAGCAGTTGGTCTTACGTCTATGTTGACGCTCCTCCTTGGTTAACCCGTGCCGCCCCACTTGCATGGGTTCAGAATCGGGAGAGAGGACCTCTCCACTAATCCATTGTGGTGGAGAATGATCGACGTGTTCTGGTCCACCACCCGACCCGACTGGGAACTGAGAAGCTGATCGATTGGACGGACCCCATTGCTTCTCCCTCCTTCGCTCTCGGACTCGATTATCCACCCGAATAGACAAGGCTACCAAGCTGTCCAGGTCACTAGGCTCCGGATAGGAGATCAACTCATCCTTGAGCTGCTCCGACAGACCCTGGTAAAAGGCCGCTTGCAGAGACTCCTCGTTCCACCCACTCTCCACCGCCAACGTCTTGAACTCGATCACGAAGTCGGCCACGCTGCGAGTTCCTTGGTGAAGCGAAAACAGGCGCCTAGCTGCGTCCCTCCCTCGGACGGAATGGTCGAAGAGCTTCCTCATCTCGGCCGTGAACCCCTGGTATGAAGCCATGCAGGGGTCTTGTCGTTCCCAAACGGCTGAAGCCCACTCCAGCGCTCGACCACGCAGCAACGCAATCACAAAGGCTATCCTAGCCTTGTCTGTGGCATAAGAGTAGGGCTGTAGATCGAACACTAATCCACACTGCATAAGGAAGGAACGGCATCTTCCCAGCTCCCCCTCATATCTATCCGGCGTCGGAACCTCGGGCTCACGGAAGGACACAGCTCCAGAAGCGGCAGGCGAGATGGGTGAAACCGGTAGTGGATCCTCCACCGGAAACTTGCGTTGGTTCTGGACCTCCGTCAGACCGGTAGAAAGGTTCCGAACTGACAACGCGATCTCCTGTAGTACCGTGCTATGATGGCCCAACATCTTCTCCTGATGGGTAATGGCATGGCGAACAGAGTCCAGGTCCGCTGGGTTCATTACTGGCCGGATCGTTCTGTCACGGTTCCCTCAGACAGAACCCAGAAGCAGACCAGGACAAGGAGAGTTGAACGAAGGTGAGGGTTTATTACAGATTCAAAAAAGGTGCAGGATAATCCAGGGAACAGAGCGGGCGGCGTGGATGAGTTGTTGAGGGTGCAGTTGTTGGTCCAATGATGGCTCGGCAGCCGCCGACCATCAGGCAGAGGTAGGGTGAGGGTTCCGGGCGAGTGACTGGAGATGGAACAAAAACGGAGGTAAGTCAACAATAAACCAACAAGGTACAAAACAACAAAACTAACGCTAGAAGCTCTAGGACTGATACTCTGATAAACCTACTGTTCATGGCTAACGATCCGGCAGGAACTGGATGTTTGGCCAGAGCCTAAGAAGGGTGATGATCAGGACCAGGTGTGCAGATTGCTGATGGGATGCAGGTGCGGAAAACAAGAGAGCTCCCCGGAGCGTTCCCGAACCCTCGGGAAACTGGAGATCACGAACAGGAAAAACTAGTCACCAGACAGGACCCGACTCAGACTGCCGGGATCGTTACAGTATAACCTGTAGGGAACACAATATATGGGCTATACTTGGTACAGTATGTAGGTTTCTCACTTATGCGTGGCACAAATTGGGATATGGAGGAGGGGAATGGGCAGGGTATATGCAAATTGCATACTATAGTTAAGAAAGTGTTTTTGCGGACTGTAGTGTTTTTGCGAACATTACTGTAGTATTTACTATAGTATTCTACAGTATACTATAACATTCTATGGTAAGTACTACACATGTTAGAAAGATACTACTGTGTGTAGTATAGTATTCTACAGTATAGTACAGTTTATTATATAATCCTATAGTAAGTACTGTAGTATTCTATAGTAAACGGTAGTATTTTTTCATGTGGGCCAGAGTGCCATTTCTCAGAAATCTTTAGATATGGGACCGCAGAAACCAAGGGAAAGGTTGTTCGTTCTCTGCTACACACAAAGGTAAGAGTTAGAAAAATGGTCCCTTGTTCATACAAACTAGTCTATAAAACTATCTGTGTGCAAGGGACATTGTGTATAGGTTAGGCTGTTGTAAGTGTTTATGAGTGTGGTTCAGTGTCAAAACAACAATTCTGACTTATCTCGCAAGACATTTCCAAGACATTCATCTGGCTTTCATAATCGCTAACACGTTTCTTTCCCTTTCGATGACCCTGATCAACGATCAGTTTTTATGTGGCGTTAGTTCTCTTTGGTCAATCCTGACTTGCTAAAGCTTGAAACGTGCTTCATATTTTTTCACTTCTGTCAAACCAAGTTTAAAACAATCCAGTGGTCCTGGAAGAGATACTGTAGGAGGACTTCTTGGAATATACCATGATAGATTTGATCCTATTTAAAATAATGCTGTTATTGGCGTCTACATTTTCAACTCATTAAAAAATGTATATTGCCACTTGTTCAACTCACTCACTCACTCTCACACATCTTGCATTCAGGGTGCTTTTCAAAGCAAAGCTTGTGAGTGAGTGTCCCATACTGCCAGCCTGTGCAGTGATAATGCATGCGTCTGTAATGCCACCTTTATGACAGTGTTATGAAGGCTAATGCAGGGTTGAAGAAAAGTATAACCAATTTTCACCATTTTTATTTTTATTTTGCTTGAAATGTACTTGCTGACTTTTCACATCCTTGGCAACTCTAATCTGAATTGCGGCTATTAAAAGAGAGAAGTTATTTCTTTCAAGGGAATATGGTGTGCGATATTTCTCCATGCTTCATTCAACTGTTCAGATCAATTTGGCATCTCTGTGCTCTCTGTTGCAGTACATCTGCTTTGCACGTCTTTGCAAGGTCAAAAGCCCTATTAAAACAAGTATCTGGGCAGCATTACAGTCAATATGGAAGGCCAGAGCATTCGTTGTCACTTCAGGGAAAACTCAACCTCGATCTTAAGATTATACAACTGAACGAACGTCTGTCTCTTCAGACAGAACATATTGACTGTTATGAACATTGTAATGATCTTGTATTTACAGTATGCTTTGCCTTTCAGACGTTATTCACTTGCAACACATATGGGGAAAAGAAGGCCCTCTCTTGGTGAGTGGTTGTCAGTCCATTGGCAGGTGGAAGGTGGATCTCTGAGAGAAGAAATATGGCTATAGCATTGCCTCATCATGTTACCATCAGCCTGAGGGTATACTACAGAGCAGGGTCATTGAGTTAGCCAGCTAACTTTGATAAACAACCAGAAATGACGACAGTTTTTCTGGTTCATTAAGAAAGCTAAACTTAGATATGTGTTTTAGGTTGTTGAGACACTTAGACCATGCCCATTTCATTCTCATCTTCCTAAAAAATAAAACGTTAATTTAGTATAGTTTGGGGAGTTAGCTGGCTAAGTCATTAATCTTACTTTGTTGTAAACCCCTCAGGGTCAAGAAGCCTTGTTTATTAACTATTTGATAGAAGACATGATTATCCATGTTTTCTGCTTTGTAATCTGACAAATTGAACCAGACAGTGCATGCCCATTGACACGCATGTTCTCTTATAAAACACACACACACACACACACACACACACACACACACACACACACAGAGAGAGCCAGGGGTGGTCATGGAACCTAACCCTCCACTATTGGGCCAAGTGTAGCCATGGCACCAACCCTCCACTATTGGTCCAGGTGTGGCCATGGAAACTAACCCTCCAATATTGGGCCAGGTGTGGTCATGGAAACTAACCCTCCACTATTGGGCCAGGTGTGGTCATGGAAACTAACCCTCCACTATTGGGCCAGGTGTGGCCATAGCACCAACCCTCCACTATTGGGCCAGGTGTGGCCATAGCACCAACCCTCCACTATTGGGCCAGGTGTGGTCACGGAAACTAACCCTCCACTATTGGGCCAGGTGTGGCCATAGCACCAACCCTCCACTATTGGGCAAGGTGTGGCCATAGCACCAACCCTCCACTATTGGGCCAGGTGTGGCCATAGCACCAAACCTCCACTATTGGGCCAGGTGTAGCCATGGAAACTAACCCTCCACTATTGGGCCAGGTGTAGTCATGGAAACTAACCCTCCACTATTGGGCCAGGTGGGCCATAGCACCAACCCTCCACTATTGGGCCAGGTGTGGCCATAGCACCAACCCTCCACTATTGGGCCAGGTGTGGTCATGGAAACTAACCCTCCACTATTGGGCCAGGTGTGGCCATAGCACCAACCCTCCACTATTGGGCCAGGTGCAGTCATGGAAACTAACCCTCCACTATTGGGCCTGGCGTGGTCATGGAAACTAACCCTCCACTATTGGGCCAGGTGTGGCCATAGCACCAACCCTCCACTATTGGGCCAGGTGTGGTCATGGAAACTAACCCTCCACTATTGGGCCAGGTGTGGTCATGGAAACTAACCCTATACTGGTTGCTCTGTAATTACAGGTCAGCTTCACATGGATTCACTGTGCAACAACTGTTTAAGGATAACATGGGCTGCGTTTACACAGGTAGCCCAATTCAGATCTTTTTTCACTAATTGGTATTTTGACCAATCAGATCAGTAAACGCAGCCATGACAACTTACTCATCCAGTCTCTCTCTCTCTATCTCTCCCCCTTGCTCTCGCTCTCTCTATCTCTCTCTCTATCGCGCTCTCTCTCTCTCTCTCTCTCTCTCTCTCTCACTCTCTCTCTCACTCTCTCTCACTCTCTCTCTCACTCTCTCTCTCTGCCCCTCTCACTCATTCTCTCTCCTCGCTCTTTCTCTCCCTCAAAGGTAAGTGGTTTCAGGACAATATGTTGATACAGTTTTTACATGATGTACATGATTTTTAGAAGTACAATAGAGTCATGCATAAAGAATTTGATCTGTTACCATGTTGTTTTGCTGAGTTTACAGCCTTGCTTCACATTACCTCTTGAAATGTATATTCTGTTCAGGTATTCAAGCAAACAAGCCAAAGTCAAGAATAAATAATCATTTATTTCCTTGTGTGATTCAGGCTAAGATAAGATAAGCAGTCTCTAAAGCATATTGCAGACAGTCTACGGAGGTATATGGAAGGTGGAAGGGTCTTGTTAACATTTACATTACATTTACATTTAAGTCATTTAGCAGACGCTCTTATCCAGAGCGACTTACAGTTAGTGAGTGAATACATTTTTCATACTGGCCCCCCGTGGGAAACAAACCCACAACCCTGGCGTTGCAAGCGCCATGCTCTACCAACTGAACTACAGGAATGTCATATACTATTACTCATACACTAAAAATACTTTCATCTAATGCCACATGTTATACTGTTCCTTGCATTGTAGACCACTAGATGGCAATAGGTGTTCAAATATTGCTATTCTTTTTAGGTTAAAACTGGGGTTACTATTGATTGCAATCAACAATCAGTGAACTGTTAGGTCATCATACACACTGCCACACACATCAAAGAGATCAGAAGTGTCCTTCATCCCAGTTTCAGTAAGCAATCAACCAAGCAAAATAAAGAAAGTCATATGATACGCTATACCCTGGAAAACGTACATAAACAAGTATTGCGGTCTTTTATCAACAGATTACACAGATCACAGTACATACCGTATGCTGCTACTACACAGACAATGAGGTCATCAACATCTCAGTCATATGACTTGCTTCTGTACTTGTACATTGCCCCATGACCCCTGTAGCTCAGTTGGTAGAGCATGGCGCTTGCAACGCCAGGGTTGTGGGTTCGTTTCCCATGGGGGGCCAGTATGAAAATGTAAGCACTCACTAACTGTAAGTCGCTCTGGATAAGAGCGTCTGCTAAATGACTAAAATGTAAAATGACGACAGGGTATTGATTAGTCCCAATACAAATAAAAAACCATGAGATGCTATGACTGTGTTTTTGTTAATAATGTCAAATGACCTGGATTTTAACATTTATTTAAAGCTTTTTCATCAAACTGTCCCTTTTCTTTTTACATCAGATGACCCAGCACCATCCTCAGACAATTGCTTGAATTTTTTGTCTAATTCTCATTTCGGGAAAAGGCTTAAAATAAAAGTTAAAATTCAGTTCATGTGACATGATTAACCAAAATACAGGTGACGGGGCCCTAGGTATAACACTCTGACCTTCCTCACAATTCCCAACCAATCACACAGATATAAACACCTGGAAACTGGCATGAGTTCACAGTCACACACAAGAAAGTGAAAGGCACATCTAAAGGTTTAACGTACGCCAACGATTGAAAGGTGGATTGGAGATATTTCAAATCAAAATAATCCTCTGCACACTGTGCTTGCAGAGCACCACTTTTGGCCTTTGCCAGTTCATACATTTGTGTTCTGGCGAGGGTTGAAAAAATGAAACACAATCAACTTTGCAAGCGCAGTGTCAAGTAAACATATGTGTATGCATTGTTTGTTTATAAAGAAAAACGACAACCAAAATATAAATGATTAAGTGAAACAATCTCAGATGCGTGTTGCTAATAGGGTAAGATTGTTATAATCTCATGGTCGTTTAGAAGTTCTATTCTTCAAGAATCAATGAGTATATCATTAAAACTATCATGACAATCTCATGGACTGTCAATCCTGGCACCCATAGCTTCATCTTTGAAATTGATAGTGGTTACATTTTCTTCAAACCTCTTGACAAGGTCGCTAGGTGTTGGGTTAAGGTTGCTACACTGTGTTTCTGTTTCGATTACGTGTACTGCCCTCAACGCTACTGCTTGAACTCATGCTTCTCTCTCGCTCTCGCTCTCTGCCTGTCTGTGTCTTTCACTCTTTCTCTCTCTCCATGAGAGGGTAAACCTTAACTGAATTTGTGGGATTGGCCTTAATGAGGGATGTAGATAAGGACATGTGTCAGAGAACTTCTACTACGACTGCAACTGAGCGTGAGCAAGTCTTTTCCAGAGTAGACCAATGTTAGAGCCATACGATGCAAGCTTTCCTTCTGTTAAACATTAGCCTGTATCTGGCTGTTGGGAGCTTGGCCCAATGACCTCACCCATGCAGTAAGTGAGAGAGTTTGTTGTTTCTTTGTAAATTAAACTATATTGTAAAGGTATTTAATTTATTTAACCAAATTCATTAAAAAAACATCAGCGACATGGTCTTTTTCCAGCTTTTTTTTTTTTAAACGTGTGAATGGCCAGTTTCATCTCAATTTGATTGTTACTTTAAAAAATATATCTCTTGGTGTTTCAGTATACCTGAGATTCATATGTTATTTTTTACATTACAGGCTCACCACCTTTGATGGAAGGCAAGATAGCAGTGGTAGGTCATTGTTTGGGGCTAATTCCTTTAACTAAATCTTTATGTCATGCCTCTCTGATTAATGCCCTCCTTGCCTGGTCCGTGGGTTTTGGTGGGCGGCCCTCTCTTGGCAGGTTTGTTGTGGTGCCATATTCTTTCCATTTTTAGTAATGTATTTAATGGTGCTCCGTGGGATGTTCAAAGTTTCCAATAATTTTTTATAACCCAACCCTGATCTGTACTTCTCCACAACTTTGTCCCTGACCTGTTTGGAGAGCTCCTTGGTCTTCATGGTACCGCTTGCTTGGTGGTGCCCCTTGCTTAGTGGTGTTGCAGACTCTGGGGCCTTTCAGAACAGGTGTATATATACTGAGATCATGTGACAGATCATGTGACACTTAGATTGCACACAGCTGGACTTTATTTAACTAATTATGTGACTTCTGAAGGTAATTGGTTGCACCAGATCTTATTTTTGGGCTTCATAGCAAAGGGGGTGAATACATAAGCATGCACCACTTTTCCGTTATTTATTTTTTAGAATTTTTTGAAACAAGTTATTTTTTTCATTTCACTTCACCAATTTGGACTATTTTGTGTATGTCCATTACATGAAATCCAAATAAAAATCGATTTAAATTACAGGTTGTAATGCAACAAAATAGGAAAAACGCCATGGGGGATGAATACTTTTGCAAGGCACTGTATAAGGACAATAAATATCACAAGGAAAACACTTAGATTTTTTAAATGTATTATATGATATTGTTCATTAAATGATCATTCATATACTTCCATGAACACTACATCTTTATCTTTAAATGGCCTTTTATGTGACCATCTGTCTTCTTCCCAGACCAGTTTCTACGACATCGTGATGGGAGTTGAAGACCCCTTCATCCTTCCTGGCTAAGCAGAACAGCGACGGCACATTGCCAAGTTACTTTGATGTTTTAGAATATTAACAACAGTTAACAAAATGTTAACACAATTTTTTAAATCTGATGCCTACAAAAACATTAATCTTCAATTAAAATATGGAATGGTTTTGTGAGAATGGAAAATTAATAACATAAACACACACACAAATCTCCACTTGATGGTATTCAAGCCAATACGGCTATTCACCCTCAATCACAACACCATCCACTGCTGGCTGGACAACTATAAAGTTCAGTATATCACACAGCACAATGCATGCCCACTGTTTGGAGCTGCGGCAGACGTAACGGAATGTACACATCGTATACAGAGGCCCTGTTTGGAGCTGCGGCAGACGTAACGGAATGTACACATCGTATACAGAGGCCCTGTTTGGAGCTGCGGCAGACGTAACGGAATGTACACATCGTATACAGAGGCCCTGTTTGGAGCTGCGGCAGACGTAACGGAATGTACACATCGTATACAGAGGCCCTGTTTGGAGCTGCGGCAGACGTAACGGAATGTACACATCGTATACAGAGGCACAAATATGAGTAACAAGTGGGATCCAGAGGTTTCAGCGTGATCCTCTACCCAGCCCTCTCCCAAAGCTTCAAGTACTATACCATCAGCCACCAGGCTCCAAGCTTAACCCCTCACTTTCTCAATTAGCATTTTACTGCAGTGGGCTAAATCAGGGTCACACAGAGTGTTTATCAGTAGTCTTAAACAAATCTACTTTGAAACAAAAGTGTACACCTCACACACATGGTTATGGACTTAAAAACAAGAAGACACCTGTACCATGTCAGATATAGAGTTGAAATGTATTCAATTTTGAGTTTGAATCCCAATATTACACTTTATATACATCACAGAAGACTGAAATATAACAAAACGCCTAGTGTGTTTATTGAGCTGTACACCGGGGTGACTATTCAGAGATGCTCGGGTGGTCAATATTCCCCTCCAGGGATTCCCCAACATCTTGTCAACATGTGTCCGAAATTTGGCAGATATCTTATACCAACTGTCTTTACAGACACTTATCCATAACAAGCCTAGGCATCGCCTGGTGTCCAAAAATCTCTCCAAAATATCACATTTTGAAACATCTTTATTTTCATGCATAGAACTTTTCAAATAGCATTTATATGACCAAATTCACATTCTTTAGTGTAGACAATAATTTTATCATGTTTTCATTTGTGTTTGGTGTTTGGCAGCAGCATACCACCCTGCATCCCACTGCTGGCTTGCCTCTGAAGCTAAGCAGGGTTGGTCCTGGTTGGTGCCTGGATGGGAGACCAGATGCTGCTGGTGTTGTAGGGCGAGTAGGAGGCACTCTATCCTCTGGTCTGAAAATATATATCCCAGTGCCCCAGGCTAGTGATTGGGGACGTTGCCCTGTGTAGGGTGCTGTCTTTTGGGTGGGATGTTAAACTGGGGTCCTGACTCTCTGTGGTCACTAAAGATCCCATGGCACTTATCGTAAGAGTAGCAGCAACTTATATCACCAACAACAAGTTGTGGAGGTGTCAATGCACAGGTCTATTACTTCCATCCATTGTTTGGTTTAGGTGACTTGCTCCAATTTCACCAGGGATGGGACACACAGTGTCCCATCCCTGGTTTTTGAAGCATCCTCAGGTCAGCACCAAGTGCACATAGTTAATCTAATTAGGCTTCAGAAAGATTAACTGGTTAGTCCTTACTTACCTCAGTCTGGGACTCCCTAGTCTAGAACTAATTAATATGAAGTTAAACAACGTCTCAGAAAGCCATTTTTTAAATCTGGATTAATTTAAGTAGATTTTAGCCTAGTCCTGATTTAAATTAAACTCTGTCTGGGAAACCGCTTAGTGTCCGGAAGTAATTTTGCTATTCATTGTAGTCATTGCAATCTGTAGAGTTATCTCGAGTTTTCTTGTGTCAGTTAACTTGTGACATTCCTGGATTACTCATTATATTAATAAAGTCAGATTTAATCAACAAATACAATAGTCAGTAGAAAAAAGGTTAAGGGTACAATCAGGGGCGGTGTGTTCATTAGGGCGATATGGGCGACGCACTGCCAAACGGGAAAAGGAAGGGATTTTTTTCTAATCAATTATATCACGGCAACAGTAGTTATCAGTGTTCTAATCTAGACGTCTGATCTGCCACTAAATGTCCAATCAGGCTAAAGTCGTGCTTCAAATGCCCCCCCCCCCCCTTTTGGGGCGATTTCAGTCAGGTTGAAAATCGCCCCAGAAGTCTCTCATAGACTCTCATGTAAAATCTTTTTTTTTCAAATATCAGAGCTTTCAATACAATCTCTATGGGTTTCTGAGGGCTTGCACTTACGCCTTTCGTCATACGTAACAGAACCATGAACGTAACTAAGAAAAGAGCGGGTAGCAGCGTCAATCAATTCACGTACTACTGTCAAGATGGCTATAGCGTTCAGTGCAACTCGATTGTCTCTTTGAAAGAAGTTACTTTTTTGTCGTCGAACAAATCAAGATAAATTGGCAACGAAACAATTAGGACCTCCCAGACCAAATTTAATAATTCAACAGGTTTCTACTAAAGGGGGAAAGTCCTACACCCGAGGATTTTCCAAAAATTGGTACGAACGAAAAACCTGGCTAGCAGGCTGCGATGTAGCTAATGCAGTCTTCTGCTACCCCCTGCTTACTCTTTCACCCTGAAGGCGGCACGGCAGACAGCACCGCTTGGACAGCGACTGGTGTGTAACGGACATGCACCATCTTTCAGAAAAGATTAAGAAACATGAGCTGTCAAATAATAATAATATAATAATAATAATATGCCATTTAGCAGACGCTTTTATCCAAAGCGACTTACAGTCATGCGTGCATACATTTTTGTGTATGGGTGGTCCCGGGGATCGAACCCACTACCTTGGCGTTACAAGCGCCGTGCTCTACCAGCTGAGCTACAGAGGACCCACATGGATAGCTGTTTGAGATTGTCTGCTTTGGGGAGAGTGAACATTGCCACTCAACTGGATGAGGGATACAGGCTAGCTGTCCGCCGCCACAACGATGAGGTTAGCAAGAACCGCCACATCCTCAGCCGGCTAATCCAGTGTGTGAAGTTTTGCGGAGTGTTTGAGTTAGCTTTGCGAGGCAAAGATGAAACTGAGGGCTCCACCAACCCTGGTAAGCCAACACTTTTGAGATCAGTCAATAAATGCTTCTGGTATTGACTTATATGCTGCCCCTGTCTTCATGTTGTTGCTGGACATATCTTTTTTAAAATGTGTGTAGGTCACCTAAATCATCAGAAAAATTGCCCCCCCTGAGAATTTTTTCAGGAGCCGCCACTGGGTACAATACTGTGTACATACTGTATCTGGCCTTGTTGGCAAAATCAGTACATATCCCATTGAGCCAAGCAGGGAGAGGCTGCCCGTTGTCACAGTTCCAACTCCAGTCAGAAATGTCCAGGTAAGCCTAAGCCAATGATGCCGGTGGATCTCAAAACTGAATCTGAAGCCGCGTTAAGTAGCAATGATATCCTTCACCACCGTCGTCTTACGACAGATATCTTGAAACAGTCATGACTATTTAACAAAACAATAATACAATACATAATTTTCAAGTTTCTTTCCAGCAAATGTCTTAGTTACATGATTGTATAACTAGCAAAGGAGTTTTGAAGTTGAGGGTGCAGTATTTATAAAGTTTGGCAATGAGGACAAAAACTAGCATATTTCAGCTAGCCAGCTGGTTTAGCCAGGGAAAAACGTGGAAAACGAGCTCGGGCCTAGTGCACATGTGCGCCAGCTGGGTGCACTAGGCTAATTCAGGAGACAGATTGTAGTTTTACGCCGTGATATCAGGAGCTGGCAGTGAAAAGTTTGATTAAACAATTCAGAGAGTGAAATTAATCAATCAAATTACATATTTAAGGAGAGCAAATCGATATACAATCCCGAAAATCAGCTGCAACTGTCAATAGTGAAACAAAGCTTAAAACAATGTTTGAGTGAACCCTGAATACAGATAATGAATTCCGAACACGGTAGACTCCTCCTCCTCACCACTCCATAGGCAATATGGCCATCCCATGCTTGCTCGAATGTGCCTTCCACCAAAACAGCAACTTAACAGCAGCTGTCGGGTCAAAGCATTTCGGTGGGGGATGGGCAGTGCTGGCTATACAGTATACACTGTACAGTATACAGTGCATTCGGAAAGTATTCAGACTCCTTGACTTTTTCCACATTTTGTTACTTTACAGCCTTATTCTAAAATTGATCACATTTGGTTTTTTCCTCATCAACCTACCCCATAATGACAAAGCAAAAACAGGTTTTTAGAAATTTTTCAAATGTATTAAAAATAAAAAACAGTATACATAAATATTAAGTATTAAGACCCTTTGCTATGAGACTCAAAATTGAGCTCAGGTGCATCCTGTTTCCATTGATCATCCTTGAGATGTTTCTACAACTGTGGTAAATTCAATTGATTGGATATGATTTGTAAAGGCACACACCTGTCTATATAAGGCCTACAGTTGACAGTGCATGTCAGAGCAAAAACCAAGCCATGAGGTCGAAGGAATTGTCCGTAGTGCTCCGAGACAGGGTTGTGTCAAGGCACAGATCTGGGGAAGGGTACCAAAACCTTTCTGCAGCATTGAAGGTCCCCAAGAACACAGCGGCCTCCATCATTCTTAAATGGAAGAAGTATTGGAACACCAAGACTCTTCCTAGAGCTGGCTGCCCGGCCAACCTGAGCAATCGGGGGAGAAGGGCCTTGGTCAGGGAGGTGATCATTAACCTGATGGTCACTCTGACAGAGCTCCAGAGTTCATCTGTGGAGATGGGAGATACTTCCAGAAGGACAACCATCTCTGCAGCACTCCACCAATCAGGCCTTTATGGTAGAGTGGCCAGACGGAAGCCACTCCTCAGTAAAAGGCACATGAGAGTCCGCTTGGAGTTTGCCAAAAGGCACCTAAAGGACTCTCAGACCATGAGAAACAATAATCTCTGGTCTGATGAAACTAAGATGTAACTCTTTGGCCTAAATGCCAACCGTCACGTCTGGAGGAAACCTTGCACCATCCCTACCGTAAAGCATGGTGGTGGCAACATCATGCTGTGGGGATGTTTTTCAGCGGCAGGGACTGGGAGACTAGTCAGGATCGAGGGCAAAATGAACGGAGCAAAGTACAGAGAGATCCTTGATGAAAACCTGCTCCAGATAGCTCAGGCGCTCAGACTTGGGCGACGGTTCACCTTCCAACAGGACAATGACCCTAAGCACAAAGCCAAGACAACGCAGGAGTGGCTTCAGGACAAGTCACTGAATGTCCTTGAGTGGCCCAGCCAGAGCCCGGACATGAACCTGATCGAACATCTCTAGAGAGACCTGAAAATAGCTGTGCAGCCATCCAACCTGACAGAGCTTGAGAGGATCTGCAGAGAAGAATGGGTGAAACTCCCCAAATACTGGTGTGCCACGCTTGTAGCGTCATACCCAAGAAGACTCAAAGCTGTAATCGCTGCCAAAGGTGATTCAACAAAGTACTGAGTAAAGGGTCTGAATACATATGTAAATGTTATATTTCCGTTTTTTATTTGTAAAAAAAACAGGAACTGTTTTTTAACCAATTGCTTATTGGTGGTTTATTGGACAAGGTATTGTTGTGATCAAACCGGATGTGCATGGGTTTCAACTTTTAAAGTTGGTAATTTTGTTTGTGTATTGGAAAAGCAGTTCTCAGAGTTGAGGTTCTCAGTTTTCGTGCGCTTTTGACTTGTAGGTGTCAGGGAGACTGGGGAGTAGTGCACATCTAGTGATTAATGCCCTTGTGTTGGAGGGGAGAGAGGCTGATAAAGATCTCAACTGGAGATTTGGCTGGTTGAGCGCCTGTTTGTCTGTTTAAAAATAAAAGAATGCTTATTTTTTTTAATTATTTAAAATATTAATAAAATCCCACCCAAGGGGCCACTAGAGGGCGCTTTTGGTCATTCGACTGCAGGAAAAGGATTTATACAATAGCTCATGATAAACTACTCAAACAATCCCTAGACAATATAAAGGTTCTTCAAAGGCATGGAGACATTCATAACAACCTCCCTGCTCCATAACCTCCACTCAGTTTCAGTTGCGCACAATTTAGAAAGAAAACCCTCAGTACTGGGTCATTTGCCTTCATCTACTCCATTAATAAACTACAGTATCAGTACAATCCCTGAGTCAGAGAATAACTCAAACCCTCTGGCTACCATTTTTGGAGAATGTGGAAACATACATTAGGTATCGTGAATGTGGCCCATCTCCTGTACACATAAACACAAATAGACCCTAAAAGCATCAATCAAGCAGCTTTAGCAGTAATACTGTGCCTCCAATAGTGAATGCCTTTCCACTTGGTAGTTTTCCCAAGAATGAGCATGATGTCATTTACAGCAACCATTGAGCCCAAACTCCAATATAAACTGAGTATACCAAACATTAGGAACACCTTCATAATATTGAGTTGTCCTCAGAACAGACTCAATTCGTCAGGGCATGGACTCTACAAGGTGTCGAAAGCGTTCCACAGGGATGCTGGACCATGTTGACTCCAATGCTTCCCACAGTTGTGTCAAGTTGGCTGGATGTCCTTTGGGTGGTGGACATTCTTGATACACACAGGAAAATATTGAGCGTAAAAAACCCAGCAGCGTTGCAGTTCTTGACACAAACCGGTGCGCCTGGCACCTACAACTGTACCCTATTCAAAGACACTTAAATATTTTGTCTTGCCCATTCACCCTCTGAATGGCACACATACACAATCCATGTTTTGTATTTTTACCCCGTTTTCTCCCAATTTTGATGTTGTCTCATCACTGCAACTCCCCAACGGGCTCGGGAATGGTGAAGGTCGAGTCATGCGTCCTCCGAAATATGACCCGCCAAACCTCGCTCCTTAACACCGCCCGCTTAACCCGGAAGCCAGCTGCACCAATGTATTGGAGGAAACACTGTTCAACTGACAACCGAAGTCAGCCTGCAGGCGCCCGGCACACCACAAGGAGTTACTAGAGCGCAATGAGCCAAGTAAAGCCCCCCCCGGCCAAACCCTCCCTAAACCGGACGACACTGGGCCAGTTGTGCGCCGCCCAATGGGACACCCGGTCATGGCCGGTTGTGATAAAAATCCTTCTTTAACCTGTCTCCTCCCCTTCATCTACACTGATTGAAGTGGATTTAACAAGTGGCATCAATAAGGGATCATAGCGTTCACCTGGATTCACCTGGACAGTCTATGTCATGGAAAGAGCAGGTGTTCTTAATATTTTGTATACTCAGTGTACACATTCTACTAATCACAGAAATGTAAACCTTTCAATAAAGAAGATAGACGAAAGGATCTGAAACAAGAGTAGCTCCGATGCATTGTCTTGATAGACATACAGAGCAGTATTCTATAGTGAAGCCATAATGACTTTATCAAGCCCACATGACGTTTTATTCTCGCATCTCTTTAAAAAATAGATGGTATACGACTATGTATGACTTTATTCATAAGTTGGTTTATCACAGGCAGCTATAATTGTAAAGTTCATTGCCCCTAGGCTGACATGATATTGAACATGCTGTGTTTGTGTGCATTGTATTGTATTGTTTTGTATTGGTTTCAATTCTCACGAACACAATGGAAGACGTTGTGTTTTGCACTCTCAAACTGACATTTTTTTCCAACTCTGGGTTGTTGCATTGTGTTCGTGAGAATTGAAACCAATTAAAAAAACGGTGCTTGATAAAGTTGTTTTATTTTATTTGTATGTGTAAATTGTATTGTTTTGTATGATTTGGTAAATGTAATACAATTGTATTTAACATACACACACTGAAGAAGGTTGACACCGAAATGTCTGTGTGCACTATTGCACAGTATCACTGCTAAAAATGCTTGTTTGCTGCTTTTAGGGTCTATTTGTGTTAATGACTACAGGAGATGGGCCACAGTCACGATACCTAGGTTAGCTAAGGTAATTCACTTTGTTAACCCATGGGACACCTGTATGGGTAAGTCCCAAATGGTTTTATGTTCTGTCAAACAAAACACACACACACAGTCTGCTTATTTTATGGATGTTTCATGACTCGCACATGACCTTCTGCCTGACCTTGTACCATTCTCTCAGTGAGAGAGAAAACATGGCCCTGAGAGGTGGAGTTAGATTAAATAGGTGTGTATAAGAACCCATTGAATACGAGGGTGAGTCAGAGAGGACTGCTGAAGGAGAGCAAGCTGCTGCCGTTAGAACTGCATACGTTAGACCAACGTTAGAACAACATTAGAACCACGCGATGCAAGCCTACCTTCTGTTTTCCATCAGCCTGTGTCTGGCTGTTGGGAGCTTGGCAGAATGCCTTTCCACTTTGTAGTTTTCCCAAGAATGAGCATGATGTCATTTACAGCAACCATAGAGCCCAAACTCCAATATAAACTGAGTATACCAAACATTAGGAACACCTTCATAATATTGAGTTGCCCTCAGAACAGCCTCAATTCGTCAGGGCATGGACTCTACAAGGTGTCGAAAGCGTTCCACAGGGATGCTGGACCATGTTGACTCCAATGCTTCCCACAGTTGTGTCAAGTTGGCTGGATGTCCTTTGGGTGGTGGACATTCTTGATACACACGGGAAAATATTGAGAGTAAAAAAAACAGCAGCGTTGCAGTTCTTGACACAAACCGGTGCGCCTGGCACCTACAACTGTACCCTATTCAAAGGCACTTAAATCTTTTGTCTTGCCCATTCACCCTTTGAATGGCACACATACACAATCCATGTTTTGTATTTTTACCCCGTTTTCTCCCAATTTTGATGTTGTCTCATCACTGCAACTCCCCAACGGGCTCGGGAATGGTGAAGGTCGAGTCATGCGTCCTCCGAAATATGACCCGCCAAACCTCGCTCCTTAACACCGCCCGCTTAACCCGGAAGCCAGCTGCACCAATGTATTGGAGGAAACACTGTTCAACTGACAACCGAAGTCAGCCTGCAGGCGCCCGGCACACCACAAGGAGTTACTAGAGCGCAATGAGCCAAGTAAAGCCCCCCCCGGCCAAACCCTCCCCTAAACCGGACGACACTGGGCCAGTTGTGCGCCGCCCAATGGGACACCCGGTCATGGCCGGTTGTGATAAAAATCCTTCTTTAACCTGTCTCCTCCCCTTCATCTACACTGATTGAAGTGGATTTAACAAGTGGCATCAATAAGGGATCATAGCGTTCACCTGGATTCACCTGGACAGTCTATGTCATGGAAAGAGCAGGTGTTCTTAATATTTTGTATACTCAGTGTACACATTCTACTAATCACAGAAATGTAAACCTTTCAATAAAGAAGATAGACGAAAGGATCTGAAACAAGAGTAGCTCCGATGCATTGTCTTGATAGACATACAGAGCAGTATTCTATAGTGAAGCCATAATGACTTTATCAAGCCCACATGACGTTTTATTCTCGCATCTCTTTAAAAAATAGATGGTATACGACTATGTATGACTTTATTCATAAGTTGGTTTATCACAGGCAGCTATAATTGTAAAGTTCATTGCCCCTAGGCTGACATGATATTGAACATGCTGTGTTTGTGTGCATTGTATTGTATTGTTTTGTATTGGTTTCAATTCTCACGAACACAATGGAAGACGTTGTGTTTTGCACTCTCAAACTGACATTTTTTTCCAACTCTGGGTTGTTGCATTGTGTTCGTGAGAATTGAAACCAATTTAAAAAACGGTGCTTGATAAAGTTGTTTTATTTTATTTGTATGTGTAAATTGTATTGTTTTGTATGATTTGGTAAATGTAATACAATTGTATTTAACATACACACACTGAAGAAGGTTGACACCGAAATGTCTGTGTGCACTATTGCACAGTATCACTGCTAAAAATGCTTGTTTGCTGCTTTTAGGGTCTATTTGTGTTAATGACTACAGGAGATGGGCCACAGTCACGATACCTAGGTTAGCTAAGGTAATTCACTTTGTTAACCCATGGGACACCTGTATGGGTAAGTCCCAAATGGTTTTATGTTCTGTCAAACAAAACACACACACACAGTCTGCTTATTTTATGGATGTTTCATGACTCGCACATGACCTTCTGCCTGACCTTGTACCATTCTCTCAGTGAGAGAGAAAACATGGCCCTGAGAGGTGGAGTTGGATTAAATAGGTGTGTATAAGAACCCATTGAATACGAGGGTGAGTCAGAGAGGACTGCTGAAGGAGAGCAAGCTGCTGCCGTTAGAACTGCATACGTTAGACCAACGTTAGAACAACATTAGAACCACGCGATGCAAGCCTACCTTCTGTTTTCCATCAGCCTGTGTCTGGCTGTTGGGAGCTTGGCAGAATGCCTTTCCACTTTGTAGTTTTCCCAAGAATGAGCATGATGTCATTTACAGCAACCATTGAGCCCAAACTCCAATATAAACTGAGTATACCAAACATTAGGAACACCTTCATAATATTGAGTTGCCCTCAGAACAGCCTCAATTCGTCAGGGCATGGACTCTACAAGGTGTCGAAAGCATTCCACAGGGATGCTGGACCATGTTGACTCCAATGCTTCCCACAGTTGTGTCAAGTTGGCTGGATGTCCTTTGGGTGGTGGACATTCTTGATACACACGGGAAAATATTGAGAGTAAAAAAAACAGCAGCGTTGCAGTTCTTGACACAAACCGGTGCGCCTGGCACCTACAACTGTACCCTATTCAAAGGCACTTAAATCTTTTGTCTTGCCCATTCACCCTTTGAATGGCACACATACACAATCCATGTTTTGTATTTTTACCCCGTTTTCTCCCAATTTTGATGTTGTCTCATCACTGCAACTCCCCAACGGGCTCGGGAATGGTGAAGGTCGAGTCATGCGTCCTCCGAAATATGACCCGCCAAACCTCGCTCCTTAACACCGCCCGCTTAACCCGGAAGCCAGCTGCACCAATGTATTGGAGGAAACACTGTTCAACTGACAACCGAAGTCAGCCTGCAGGCGCCCGGCACACCACAAGGAGTTACTAGAGCGCAATGAGCCAAGTAAAGCCCCCCCCGGCCAAACCCTCCCCTAAACCGGACGACACTGGGCCAGTTGTGCGCCGCCCAATGGGACACCCGGTCATGGCCGGTTGTGATAAAAATCCTTCTTTAACCTGTCTCCTCCCCTTCATCTACACTGATTGAAGTGGATTTAACAAGTGGCATCAATAAGGGATCATAGCGTTCACCTGGATTCACCTGGACAGTCTATGTCATGGAAAGAGCAGGTGTTCTTAATATTTTGTATACTCAGTGTACACATTCTACTAATCACAGAAATGTAAACCTTTCAATAAAGAAGATAGACGAAAGGATCTGAAACAAGAGTAGCTCCGATGCATTGTCTTGATAGACATACAGAGCAGTATTCTATAGTGAAGCCATAATGACTTTATCAAGCCCACATGACGTTTTATTCTCGCATCTCTTTAAAAAATAGATGGTATACGACTATGTATGACTTTATTCATAAGTTGGTTTATCACAGGCAGCTATAATTGTAAAGTTCATTGCCCCTAGGCTGACATGATATTGAACATGCTGTGTTTGTGTGCATTGTATTGTATTGTTTTGTATTGGTTTCAATTCTCACGAACACAATGGAAGACGTTGTGTTTTGCACTCTCAAACTGACATTTTTTTCCAACTCTGGGTTGTTGCATTGTGTTCGTGAGAATTGAAACCAATTAAAAAAACGGTGCTTGATAAAGTTGTTTTATTTTATTTGTATGTGTAAATTGTATTGTTTTGTATGATTTGGTAAATGTAATACAATTGTATTTAACATACACACACTGAAGAAGGTTGACACCGAAATGTCTGTGTGCACTATTGCACAGTATCACTGCTAAAAATGCTTGTTTGCTGCTTTTAGGGTCTATTTGTGTTAATGACTACAGGAGATGGGCCACAGTCACGATACCTAGGTTAGCTAAGGTAATTCACTTTGTTAACCCATGGGACACCTGTATGGGTAAGTCCCAAATGGTTTTATGTTCTGTCAAACAAAACACACACACACAGTCTGCTTATTTTATGGATGTTTCATGACTCGCACATGACCTTCTGCCTGACCTTGTACCATTCTCTCAGTGAGAGAGAAAACATGGCCCTGAGAGGTGGAGTTGGATTAAATAGGTGTGTATAAGAACCCATTGAATACGAGGGTGAGTCAGAGAGGACTGCTGAAGGAGAGCAAGCTGCTGCCGTTAGAACTGCATACGTTAGACCAACGTTAGAACAACATTAGAACCACGCGATGCAAGCCTACCTTCTGTTTTCCATCAGCCTGTGTCTGGCTGTTGGGAGCTTGGCAGAATGCCTTTCCACTTTGTAGTTTTCCCAAGAATGAGCATGATGTCATTTACAGCAACCATAGAGCCCAAACTCCAATATAAACTGAGTATACCAAACATTAGGAACACCTTCATAATATTGAGTTGCCCTCAGAACAGCCTCAATTCGTCAGGGCATGGACTCTACAAGGTGTCGAAAGCATTCCACAGGGATGCTGGACCATGTTGACTCCAATGCTTCCCACAGTTGTGTCAAGTTGGCTGGATGTCCTTTGGGTGGTGGACATTCTTGATACACACGGGAAAATATTGAGAGTAAAAAAAACAGCAGCGTTGCAGTTCTTGACACAAACCGGTGCGCCTGGCACCTACAACTGTACCCTATTCAAAGGCACTTAAATCTTTTGTCTTGCCCATTCACCCTTTGAATGGCACACATACACAATCCATGTCTCAATTGTCTCAAGGCTTAAAAATCCTTATTTTTTCTTCTTTGTTTTGTATTTTTACCTGCTTTGTCTCCCAATTTTGATGTTGTCTCATTGCTGCAACTCCCCAACGGGCTCAGAAATGGCAAAGGTCGAGTCATTCGTCCTCCGAAACATGACCCGCCAAACCGCGCTCCTTAAAACCCGCCCGCTTAACCCGGAAGCCAGCTGCACCAATGTGTTGGAGGAAACACCGTTCAACTGACGACCGAAGTCAGCCTGCAGGCGCCAGGCTCGCCACAAGGAGTCGCTAGAGTGTGATGAGCCAAGTAAAGGCCCCCCGGCCAAACCCTCCCCTAACCCGGACGACGCTGGGCCAATTGTGTGCCGTCCTATGGGACACCCGGTCATGGCCGGTTGTGATAAAAATCCTTCTTTAAACTGTCTCCTACCCTTCATCTACACTGATTGAAGTGGATTTAACAAGTGGCATCAATAAGGGATCATAGCGTTCACCTGGATTCACCTGGACAGTCTATGTCAAGGAAAGAGCAGGTGTTCTTAATATTTTGTATACTCAGTGTACACATTCTACTAATCACAGAAATGTAAACCTTTCAATAAAGAAGATAGACGAAAGGATCTGAAACAAGAGTAGCTCCGATGCATTGTCTTGATAGACATACAGAGCAGTATTCTATAGTGAAGCCATAATGACTTTATCAAGCCCACATGACGTTTTATTCTCGCATCTCTTTAAAAAATAGATGGTATACGACTATGTATGACTTTATTCATAAGTTGGTTTATCACAGGCAGCTATAATTGTAAAGTTCATTGCCCCTAGGCTGACATGATATTGAACATTCTGTGTTTGTGTGCATTGTATTGTATTGTTTTGTATTGGTTTCAATTCTCACGAACACAATGGAAGACGTTGTGTTTTGCACTCTCAAACTGACATTTTTTTCCAACTCTGGGTTGTTGCATTGTGTTCGTGAGAATTGAAACCAATAAAAAAAAACTGTGCTTGATAAAGTTGTTTTATTTTATTTGTATATGTAAATTGTATTGTTTTGTATGATTTGACAAATGTAATAAAATTGTATTTAACATACACACACTGAAGAAGGTTGACACCGAAATGTCTGTGTGCACTATTGCACAGTATCACTGCTAAAAATGCTTGTTTGCTGCTTTTAGGGTCTATTTGTGTTAATGAGTACAGGAGATGGGCCACAGTCACGATACCTAGGTTAGCTAAGGTAATTCACTTTGTTAACCAATGGGACACCTGTATGGGTAAGTCCCAAATGGTTTTATGTTCTGTCAAACAAAACACACATCCACACACACACACACACACACACAATCTGCTTATTTTATGGATGTTTCATGACTCGCACATGACCTTCTGCCTGACCTTGTACCATTCTCTCAGTGAGAGAGAAAACATGGCCCTGAGAGAAGGAGTTGGATTAAATAGGTGTGTATAAGAACCCATTGAATACGAGGGTGAGTCAGAGAGGACTGCTGAAGGAGAGCAAGCTGCTGCCGTTAGAACTGCATACGTTAGACCAACGTTAGAACCACACGATGCAAGCCTACCTTCTGTTTTCCATCAGCCTGTGTCTGGCTGTTGGGAGCTTGGCAGAACGACCTCATCCATGTAGTAAGTGAGAAAAACGTAAATTCCTTATTGATATACTTTTAGAATAACCAACTAAATGCACCGCCACGTGTTAAAATCAAATTACACTAAACATATTGTCTATAGCCTAGACATGTTAATAGCCTGAGGAATGCCAGATTGCATCTCTATTTGGAAAATCGTTTTCTACCTGTTTGTAGTACTGAATGAATATGACTAATTTATGTTTTTCACATTAAAGAATCACCACCTTTGGTCGAGGGTAGTATGGCACTGGTAAGTCTTAAAAATATATATATCAAGCCCACCAGAGAAATCTTTACATATTGTCTTTGTTAACAAACCACTACCTTTGCTACCTGTGAAAGGATAATTGTAATGAGTTTTTATGGCACCCAAAACCATTCTGTGATTTTATTTGGCTATATAAATAAGAGGTACTGTGTATATACTGCAGTATGGTTTAATTTAATTGAGATGAGCACTAAGTGATCTCCTGATATTGTAACTTTCATGTTCAAATGAAATAGGCATGCTTCTCTTTATAAATAATCCCTGAATGGTATCATGTGTGTATTTTCTATCACACATTCAAACAGACGATCTTCAAGGAGAAAACTTTTGGTGTTGAGAAATTCTCCTATGATGCTTTTGAAGAGAGGGTCCACATCCGACTTCTTCTGGACCAGGACAACCACACCACCTACAGAGACACCCTTCTTCTCTATAAAGAGGTTTGAACTTACAGATGCATATTGTATACATTATCATTGTTATTCAGGGGGTTTAACTTTATGATGATAAAAACCATTCTGACTTGTGTCTACTCTTGTTCATCTTCATCAGGGTATAGCTTATAAAATCTTCCGCCATAACCAAACCTGTGAGAAGGTCCACTTTAAGGATCCTTGGAAGCCAATGGAGATCCCCAGGGATGCCAAGTTCCAGTCACAGGTGGTCATTGGGATCCTCTCCGCTCCTGCAGAAGGGCTGCTGGTCAACAACTGGTCAGGAACAATGGCAGAGCCTCATGGTGAGTGAGTGACGAATACTCCAGAAAACCTCTGACTAACTACTGATTATTATTTATATTCACAGCTAAACTCCCTTAGCATGAGTGACTTATGAAATGTAATCAAGACCTTGGCATAAATCAATCGGTATGCTGTTCACATAGCTAGTGATTTGTATAATCTTTGCACATTTTATTATAATGTCCATGCACACTCCTTACAGATGATTACCGCCTCACTTTCACCGAGTTTGGTTGCCTGCCCGTTCATGCCTGGTGGTACAACATTGAGCGCCAAAGCCTTCTAAGGTAAGTGGTACACAATCTCAATTTTAGGCAGTATTGTTTGATTTAAACTCATTCAACATTAACCTTGTTAGATACTTCCTTATGCGTTATTGCAGTTGTAAATCATGAAACAGTTGTCATATACAGTATCTCATGAAGGGACTATGGCAGGGTTCTTCAATTCCTGTCCTGGAGGGCCGAAACACTTCTGTTTTTTATTTCTACCTGGTAGTTAATTGCACTCACCTGGTGTCCCAGGTCTGAATTAGCCCCTGATTAGAAGGAGAGGATGAAAAACAGGTGTTTCGGCCCTCCAGGACCGGAATTGAAGATCCCTGGACTATGGTCTTGTTTAAGAAACACTGCATTGAGAAAGAGCCAATGTCTGAATACTTTTAGCCTGACGGGGGCTTTTATGTTACTGTCTGTTTCATCTCTAGTCTGAGTTTCTTTGACATGGTGCTTGGAGTTGAGGACCCTGAAGTTTTCAACCCTCCTTCTTTCTGTGACAAAGCAGAGCCGGACAACGATGGAGCACTGACAAGTTTCGTTGATACCCTCATTTGAGTTAATAGTGACGCATCAAAGCATTTTCCACTTCCTACTCTACTATGATCATTTAAAGTAATTACTTCATAAACTATATTAAACTATTGTTAACGCAAACATTGGACTCCTGTATGTTTTAACCTGATGACATTGGACTCCTGTCTGTTTTAACCTGTTGACATTGGCGATGAAGAAATACAAGATGGAATTTTTTTTTTTTAGGGGTAACAGAGGAGCACAACTCTGTAGATGTATTCTCAAACTTTCAAATCCACAGACTCAAGATTTATTTAAATCAAAAAGGTACACTAACAAATGAAACCGAGCCAAATTAAAGCTAACACCTAAACTCAATAATAAACGGACTTCGCACATAGGCTCAATAATTGGGCAAAAGATCGGAATTGGGCTGCTTGTGTAGACAGCCATAAAAGGTGTAAAAAATAAGTTATAATGGACTGTATAGTGTTCATTTATTTTGCAGCGTGTTGTTGTAACAGGAGCTATTGGCCAACAGATGGTGGTATTGATCATTTTAGAATGAAATCATAATTTACATGACCACTAGATGCATTTTGGATGCAAGTGGCATCAATAAACATGTAGCCTATAGAAAAAGTGTCACCTAGATTGAAATATACCCATTTGAAGAAGATCAGTGCTTAAGTACATTCTTACTAGCCTGGGTACCGGCCTCTTTAGCTAACATTCCACACAGGTCATTTGCAGGAGTAGCAAGGGGTGGAATGTTATCTGTAAAGACCGGTACCCAGGCTACTTTCTTACCACATCATAACCCAAAAAGAACATTCTTTGCAGGAATGTGAAATTTGTATATATTAAACTTCAAAAGTATGCATAGTAAATAAGACAGAACCTGCTGTGCACTGTTGGTGACCACTGACGTTAGACAGCTCTTGTAGCTTATTTATCTCTAGGCTATTTAGTGAGTGGTGTTGGCATCATTGAGAGGCACTTGACAAACAGGCACATTTGAGACTAGAACATTTAAAGTTTAATTATGTTTTATTATTGTAACATACTCCTTGTTCAATTAAAATTCACAATTCTTGAGATGTTGTGCAGCCGTTTTATTGGCAGACAGTTCTCCAAAGGGTTGGAGAGTAAAATAGGAGTGAGGAGAGTAAACTGGAGATGGAGAGGTAGTTCATGGAGGTTGGGGATTTGTTCCACGGAGTTCTTGAAGTAATGATGGTCTCAGGAGGGTCTTTCATAAGCAGAGAATGTACAGGACATCCGAGTCAAATGTTAAGTCAATCTTTCTTCTTGTAGTCCTCAATGTTGGCGAGAATCCAACCGGAAGGTCCAAGGATAGCCAGTGCGAACAGTCCCAGTCCGATGATGGTCTCCTACAGATAGAAAGGAAGGTAGAGTAAACATAACTAGGTTATTCCTGGCATGGTGCCATGTTGAGGGTGTTGCGTAATGTTACAGAATGAGAATGTTCAAACGTGTAGAACAGATGATTACTTCTCAATGTCATGTGGTCTTTGGCTTAGCTCCTAAAACCCTCACAAACTTTTACAGATGCACAATTGAGAGCTTCCTGTCGGGCTGTATCACCGCCTGGTATGGCAACTGCACCGCCCACAACCGCAGGGCTCTCCAGAGGGTGGTGCGGTCTGCCGAACGCATTACCGGGGGCAAACTACCCGCCCTCCAAGACACCTACAGCACCCGATGTCACAGGAAGGCCAAAAAGATCATCAAGGACATCAACCACCGAGCCACTGCCTGTTCACCCCGCTATCATCCAGAAGGCGAGGTCAGTACAGGTGCATCATAGCTGGGACCGAGAGAATGAAAAAAAGCTTCTATCTTAAGGCCATCAGACTGTTACAGTGAGGGAAAAAAGTATTTGATCCCCTGCTGATTTTGTACGTTTGCCCACTGACAAAGAAATGATCAGTCTAATTTTAATGGTAGGTTTATTTAACAGTGAGAGACAGATTAACAACAAAAAAATTCAGAAAAACGCATGTCAAAAACATTATAAATTGATTTGCATTTTAATGAGGGAAATAAGTATTTGACCCCTCTGCAAAACATTACTTAGTAGTTGGTGGCAAAACCCTTGTTGGCAATCACAGAGGTCAAACGTTTCTTGTAGTTGGCCACCAGGTTTGCACACATCTCAGGAGGGATTTTGTCCCACTCCTCTTTGCAGATCTTCTCCAAGTCATTAAGGTTGAGCCTGACGTTTGGCAACTCGAACCTTCAGCTCCAGTGATAGACAGCTTCTTCCTGAGCCACTCCTTTGTTGCCTTGGCTGTGTGTTTTGGGTCATTGTCATGCTGGAATACCCATACACGACCCATTTTCAATGCCCTGGCTGAGGGAAGGAGGTTCTCACCAAAGATTTGATGGTACATGGCCCCGTCCATCGTCCCTTTGATGCGGTGAAGTTGTCCTGTCCCCTTAGCAGAAAAACACGCCCAAAGCATAATGTTTCCATCTCCATGTTTGACGGTGGGGATGGTGTTCTTGGGGTCATAGGCAGCATTCCTCCTCCTCCAAACACAGCGAGTTGAGTTGATGCCAAAGAGCTCCATTTTGGTCTCATCAGACCACAACACTTTCACCCAGTTCTCCTCTGAATCATTCAGATGTTCATTGGCAAACTTCAGACGGCCCTGTATATGTGCTTTCTTGAGCAGGGGGACCTTGCGGGCGCTGCAGGATTTCAGTCCTTCACGGCGTTGTGTGTTACCAATTGTTTTCTTGGTGACTATGGTTCCAGCTGCCTTGAGATCATTGACAAGATCCTCCCGTGTAGTTCTGGGCTGATTCCTCACCATTCTCATGATCATTGGAACTCCACGAGGTGAGATATTGCATGGAGCCCCAGGCCGAGGGAGATTGACAGGTCTTTTGTGTTTCTTCCATTTGCGAATAATCACACCAACTGTTGTCACCTTCTCACCAAGCTGCTTGGCAATGGTCTTGTAGCCCATTCCAGCCTTGAGTAGGTTTACAATCTTGTCCCTGACATCCTTGGAGAGCTCTTTGGTCTTGGCCATGGTGGAGAGTTTGGAATCTGATTGATTGATTGCTTCTGTGGACAGGTGTCTTTTATACAGGTAACAAGCTGAGATTAGGAGCACTCCTTGTTATTCTGTCTATCACTGTTCAAATAAACCTACCATTAAAATTATAGACTGATCATTTCTTTGTCAGTGGGCAAACATACAAAATCAGCAGGGGATCAAATACTTTTTCCCCTCACTGTAAATAGCCATCACTAGCACAGTAGAGGCTGCTGCTGCCTATTGAAATCACTGGCCACTTTAAGAAATGGAACACTAGTCACTTTTTAAATGTTTACATATCTTGCACTACTCATCTCATATAATAATATGCCATTTAGCAGACGCTTTTATCCAAAGCGACTTACAGTCATGTGTGCATACATTTTTACATATGGGTGGTCCCGGGGATCAAACCCACTACCCTGGCGTTACAAGCACCATGCTCTACCAGCTGAGCTATTCTATAATATTCTACTGTATCTTAGTCAATGCCACTCTGTCATTGCTTGTCCATATATATATATATATTCTTAAATTCCATTCCTTACTAGATTTGTGTGTATATGTTGTGAAATTGTTAGATATTACTTGTTAGATATTACTGCACTGTCGGAGCTAGAAGCACAAGCATTTCCCTACACCCGATATAACATCTGCTAAACACGTGTATGTGACAAATAAAATATGATTTGGTCCAAGGAATCATGTCAGATGGAAAAGACTATATGGACACTCCTGACCTGCAAAACGATATTTAAGTGCAGCTATCTAGCTACATTTCTCTCTCTGTTCTGAGAATTTCAGCTCACTGGATAGACCCCTAACAAATGTATTTAGGTGCATAACTACAAATGCCCCCATCATGGAGATTCTCCCAATCACCGCACTGTCATGTTGCTGATGAATAAGTAACAGTGGTTAGTCATGTTAGCTAGCTACATAGCTAACACGACCTTGCAGATTATCGCACCAATAAACGCTATCAAATTATTACCATAGCTAATAACAATAATAAAATAACGTTTTACATTGATAGGAAAGTAGCTAACTTAGATGTATTTTGAAAAGGAAGAAACAAAACAGGAATAGGTCCGACATCCCGCGATCTGTCAGTGTGTCAGCTAGCTAGCTAACTAACTAGTTTACCAGTAGCTATGCATCCCTGCCCAGCCTGTCATGAACTGACCTACAGTTAGCTAACGTTAACTGTCTAATATGACCTTCCAGTCCAACTCTAAAATGTTCAATAGATGTTTGGCTAAAATAAAACAAATCTATGCAACACTCGTGTGTCATCGCAATGTTACCTCACCACAGTGGAATTAGCTGGCTAGCTAGGACACTAATGAATGTCATAGCTAAACACCTTCAGCTATCAGTTAGCTAACTAACGTTAACTAGCAGGCCCAACAACATGGCTTATGCCTCAACAGCTACTAGCTTCTTGCCTGTATCACGATTAAAGATAAAGTTAGCTACTTACGGCAGAGCCGAGAGGGTCTTTAGCCGGTCTGGTGAAGACACTGGCCTTCTGGGTGATCACGGGTCCCCGCAGAGCCGGAGCAGTGCGGGTTGAAATAGTTCTGAGGAGCCCAGACATGACTGCTGAGTAGAGCAATGTTCTTTAATGGTCGGGAAGTGGGTTGCGGAGGTGATTGTCGTTACTAGTTACCACAGCCACAAAGTCATAATTATGGCTAAACCCCGCCTGTTTCTACAATGTATCTTCTTAAAATCTGATTTTAAAACCTTAACCACACTGTTAACCAAATACCTAACCTTAAATTAAGACAAAAAAAGCAACAAAATGAATTCATGAATTCTTACGACATAGCGAATTTCGACTTTGTGGGTGTGGTAACTAGTGACAACCGAGGTGATAGGCCAAGGTGATTCTGCTATATCCCAAGGGCATTATGGCAGTTGTAGTTATCATACAAAACGACCACCGGGGTGCGGATGTCTTTTCAGAGATGATCAAATCAAATCAAAATGTATTTGCCACATGCGCCGAATAGAACAGGTGTAGACATTACAGTGAAATGCTTCCTTACAAGCCCTTAACCAACAATGCAGTTTAAGAAAAAAATGAAAACAGCAAATATTTAAAGAGCAGCAGTAAAATAAAATAACAGAAGGGAGGTTATATACAGGGGGTACCAGTATAGAGTCAATGTGCGGGGACATCGGTTAGTCGAGGTAATATGTACATGTGTGTAGAGTTAAAGTGACTATGCATAAATAATAATAATAAACAGAGTAGCAGCAGCGTAAAAGAGGGGGGTGGGGGGCAATCAAATAGCCGTGATTAGCTGTTCAGGAGTCTTATGGCTTGATGGAACGGCAGTAGAGATGGCGTCACTTGAGGTGGCAAGAAAGAGAGGAAGAAGGGGTTGAAGAGAATGAGGGAGGCAGAGGTTGAATCTGAATCTGTTGAAGATTGCGGAAAAGAGGGAGGAGGTGTCGAAGAAGTTTGGTGTCAAGTGCAGGTGAAATGGAAGTGAATGAGCAGTGGCGACCCGTCATTCAGGGCAGGTGTTTTGAGCTCCACCTGTTTAGCAAAAAATATATAGATATATACACATTATTTGTAAATGTTTATTTTACCTGGTTTGTATGTTATTTTGGCATTAATACGTGTCACATCAGTTTGCAAACAATGTATAAAATAAAATAAAATAAAAACATTGAGTTAATAAAGCTGCATACTAACACGGTCCCTTTTTTTCTTTCTTGAGTAAGGCAGCTCCAAAATGAAGGTGTTTCAGCCTAGCTCAGTGCATTCTGTGGTGGTGGGGCAGCCAGCGGAAAATACGGAGCGTAGGTGTTGGTAATGTTCTCTAGATGCACCGTGATTGGCTCAGTGTTCTGTTACTCATGGGGACACTACGTCACCGCAAAAACTACAGGGAGAGCTTGAAAATTCAAGCCCCTTGGGTGCTGCCATAGAGTTACATTAGAAGTGCCCATCCAAGAAGGCCCAAGGTCATTGGCCACAGATAAAATGACGTCAAATCACGTTATATGTACCGTAGCTTTGACTGGACTGATCATGTCAACATCATACTTTCAAAATCTTAGCTAGCAAGCTAGCAGTCATCATCATGAATCAAGTCGACAATCTACTGGCAAATCCTTTTCAATCCTTTTCATATGAAGAGAAATTATAGATAAAACGTATCGGTGCTCATCGGCCATTGGGCATAAACATTACATTAAAAGTTGGATATCGCAAATTCAACAATGAGTGGTTTGGAAGGAATCATTGGCTAACTGCAAGCATTGCAAAGCAATCACTAGCCTGCTATTCAGTGGAGTGGGTGTGTGGTCCAAGTCTGGGTTAAAGGGTCTCTTTTCCAAGCTTAAAATGATAAACATTCAACATTGGCTTCTGCTGCGTTCGAAACAACTGGAAACTCGGAACTGGGAAATCTCAGACTTCAGTGAGTTCAAGACAACTGGGAACTCTGAAAAAAACTAGCTACGACTGGGAAAATACGTTTTGAACGGTCATCCAACTCTGAATTCCAAGTTGGGAACTCTGGCCTCTTTCTAGAGCTCCGACCTGAAGATCACTGACGTCATGATACAAACTTGTTTTTTTCAGAGTTCCCAGTTGTCGTGAAAGCACCATAAATCCAGAGAATGCCAAAATTTGCCACGAAGGACCGCCGTGCCACCTTCCTGTTCAAGTGAGCACAGCACAACAACGTGAGTCCAAAAATGTATTGTATGCTGCGGCATAAATTATGTAATATGCCAGGAATATATGTATACTGTAGCTAAGAAAGTAATACTAAGTGTATATTGTGTAGTAAGCTGTTAGTAGCCCATGTGCCTCACCGTAATAATTTGCTCCCTTTTCCCCTCATAATTTAGCCTACTGTTCTGACTTGGTGGTGCACATTTAGCCTATAGCTTGTTTTAGAGAAATGTCATCATTTAATATTGTAAGAGCTTTCATTGTCTGCTTATATGCCCCCTTTATTTATCCTACAGTTCTGACTTGGTGTACAGGGAGAATACTGTAAGAACGGCCCATGTTCTGAATTCTGTCGCTGTACATTTCAAAAGTGCTGAACAAATAATTATATTGACTACGTCCGTCCTAGCTCGCTCATTAATGTCTGACGGATGGCCTCTTATCCGCTCGTATTCCCCTTATGCCATAGTTTGTACATCTCAATTGTCAGTAGAATCCACATTTGTTTAAGCAAGTCAGCCATTTCAGCTATGTTTTTTTAAAAGGCAATAAATGAGGCTGAATGAACTGTTTCGCTGCCAGACAAGGTTCCGCTGATAGCCAGGTGTAGCAGTGGTAAGGTGTTGGGACTCTGCTGTTGGGACAGCTTTATGTAGGCCCTAACAGTTTGTGGGCACCGTTTGTCACCGCTATAGTGCAATTAATGTATTGTTTAGTATTGTGTTCTGTAGTGGCTTTGCTGGCATGCATCTACACGTTTTTGGGAGAGGTTGCCCCACCAAGATTTACATGCTAGAATCGCCACTGTGAATGAGGGTGAGTAAAGTGAGGTGGAAGGTGTGGTGAAGAGCTCGGAGCCCGAGCCTGGCATCGATGGACATGATAAAGAAGAATCTGGCCCAGTAGGAGTGACATTTTTGGAGAAAGTGGATCCTTGCCTTTTGGCAAATCCATTTGTGGTTTCAGGGTGGGTGGGAAAGGAGTTGGGTGCAGTTGAATCAGTGAAGGTAACCTGTAGTGGACTTAAGATATGTGTTTGTGTTTCGTCTGCACAGAGGGAGCAGGCACTCTGTGTCACGCAACTTGGGTCAAGATCTCTTTCTTGCTTTGCGCTTAGGAATAGGGCACCATTGAAAGGAGTGATTTCTAGGGTAGCGTTAAGTGTGGAGATGGAGCAATTGAAGTTGAAGATTCCTGGTGTTTATGGCGTCTGCCGTTTGGTGTGACACTGACCCGGTGGTGAGCGTGGTGAAACCAAGGAGTCACTGTCAGTCCTTTTGAGTTTTGAGATGGAGTCTTTACCCAACAAAGTCATGTTACAATATATCAGTTATCCTGTTAGAGCTTTTGTGCCGAATCCACTGCGGAATTTCAGGTGCAATGTTTATGGTCATGTTGCAGCAGTGTGTAGGAGGGAGATTCCAAGATGTGGGAAGTGTGCAGGAGGGCATGGAACAGAGGATTGTGTAGTTTCAGTGGATAAAGTTGTGTGTGTCAACTGTAGGGGTGCCCATGTTGCTGGGGATCGGAAGTGTCCGGAGCGAGAGAGGCAGGTTGAGGTGGTCAGAGTAGTGCAGAAGAATGCACTCCCTGGCCATTGGCATGGTGCAGGAGCAGATAGGGTCAAAGTAGTGGAATGGGGTAGTGGGCTTTTAATGAGTGTAGCGTTAGTTGGAAGGGTGTATTATTATGTTTGTTTATTTTATTTCTCCTTATTTAAAAAATAAAATAATAATTAGGGGGTAGATCAGCTTTAATATTTACGGACACAGTATATTTTACATTAGTTATCTTGCTATTTTTAGTCCCACCCTTCAACTCCACTCACCCCTCCCATCTATCTCTGAACACCATCCAGTTTTGATTTTGTATCACAAAGTATAATGGATTTATATTATAGTCCAGTTGGGGGTGGTAATGCAACATATTGGATGCCAACTGCCGTTAAACCCCGAAGAAGAAGAATATATTTTCAACTATAGAGGCTAGTCACCGATAAGACAAGGAGTCAGATGTTTCACAAGATTCCCTAAAAACAATCCACATCGATACAGCTATGACTTTTTTGCAGCAGGTTAGGAGAACTTGCGTAGCAGGTTAGGAGAATAAATGTAGCAGGTTAGGAGAATTAGGTTAAGCTTAGGAAAATGCTCTCCAAACCTGCTACAAAAAGTCACTTGTATCGAAGTGGCATGTTTTTAGGAAGTCCCATACATAGAAATGGAATGAATAGAACGGGCATCCCCATTCAAGTAAATTATGGCATAATAGCATGGACTGGCAGCCATTTTGAGTGTGCCCATGCCTAGAAGTAAAAGCAGGAAGTGTACCCTTCAATCTGTGCTGTGATTTGTTGATTCAACTCAACTGACATTACAAAAAAATACATTCCATTGCATCAGTTAACATAATTTGAATGAACATTACCATGGCAATCCAGCATCAGTTGATAGGACATTTCAAATTACCATGGAAATGATTGCATTACAATACCAGGCAACCATTGTGAGTGTATCCTTGAGTTTACCAGTCAAATTGCCAGGGTTAGAGGTCACAGGAGGTTGGTGGCACCTTAATTGGGGAGTTCTATTCATTCTATTTCTATGGTCCCATATTTGGAACTCCCTAAACACACGCCACTTCGATACAAGTGACTTTTCGTAGTAGGTTAGGAGAGCATTTTTGCTAACCGAGCAAGCCCAGTGGTCGGCAATGGGAGAGCGAGATGGAACTGGGCCGACATTCTGCTGATTTTCTCCTCAAAGAAAAGTCTGATCTTAGTGCAGATTACTGTTCCCAAAACAATAATCTGATACTACAATTACAGACACAAACCCAATCTAGAGGGGGTCAGGAGACGGTAGAGTACAGTCCTACTACACAGGAAAACATATGGTGCAAAGAGGAAACTTTCTCACACTATATGCAGGACAACAATCCTGTCCCCATGAATAGGGCAGACGTACCACATATCCCAGCTGAAATGACAGAAAGTGAGACTGAGGTTGAAGAGGATAATTCCTCAGAGTTGGTACCTGGTAAAACATTGGAGTTGGTACCTGGTAAAAGATTGGAGTTGGTAACTGGTAAAACATTGGAGTTGGTACCTGGTAAGCCAGAGTCTACAACAATGATCTCTCAATCTAAGATAAAGAAGAGGAAAAATGGCTACTAAACCCACTGACAATCTGAACCAAATAGAAAAAACAAAGGATAATAAGGATCTCTGAAAGCAGAACAACTCTCTGGGGAAGGCAACAGAAGACAAACATCAATGCTGGCCTTCGTTCAAACAATCCGGAACCAACAAACCCAAGTGGCCCAGGGTACCAAGCTCCCCGTCAGAGTCTGGAGTTAGGAAGATAAGGCTGATATGGAGGATGTCATTCAGGGAGAAGTGGAGGAAAGTCCCCCTAATGAGCCATCCTGTCCGAAACCATTGATGAACGGTGGAACATGAATGAATGAAGTGATCTAGATTTGAGTAGCCTATATTACCTGGTTCAGAGAAGGACATTCTGGGTTATGTGAGTAGGACCTCTGTCACTGACATGGCTTTTCTAGAGAAGGTGCACTTTAATTCAAACTGTTGATACATGTCTCAAACAAAACCCGCCTTTGAGACAGAAACCCGCCTTTTAAGAGTGAACAGGTGGAACATTTATTGACTGACTCTAATCTTGAATCTTGAGACATGGCTGAAGAAATCATCTCCTATTTCTGCCTTTAATGTCCTTGGATACTCCATATCACAGGAGGTTGGTGGCACATTAATTGGGGAGGACAACCTTGTGGTAATGGGTGGAGCGGAATTAGTGGAATGGTATCAAATACATCAAACACCTGGTTTCCATGTGTTTGATGCCATTCCATTTACTCCGTTCCAGCCATTATTATGAGCCATCATCCCTCAGCAGCCTCCACTGCTCCATATCCAGAGGGGGTGGATGACACGAAATATTACATTAAATGCAATCTCATCGAATAGAACCCCCCCGTCCATCCGTCAGAACAGCCTCAATTCATCGGGCATGGAAAGCGTTCCAGAGGGATGTGGAAAGCATTCCAGAGGGATGCTGGCTCATGTTGACTCCAATGCTTCCCACAGTAGTGTCAAGTTGGCTGGATGTCCTTTGGGTGGTGGACTATTCTTGATACACACGGGAAACTGTTAAGCATGAAAAACCCAGCAGCGTTGCAGTTCTTGACACAAACCGGTGAGCTTGGCACCTACTACCATACCCCATTCAAAGGCTCTTAAATATTTTGTCTTGCCTATTCACCTTCTAAATGGCACTCATACACAATCCATGTCTCAATTGTCTCAAGACTTAAAATCCTTCTTTAACCTGTCTCCTCCCCTTCATCTACACTGATTGACGTGGATTTAACAAGTGACATCAATAAGGGATCATAGCTTTCACCTGGATTAACCTGGTCAGTCTATGTCATGGAAAGAGCAGGTGTTCCTAATGTTTTGTACACTCAGTGTAATCAACCACCAACATCTGATACCTCATTTTATGACCATCTAAATGCCATTCTTAAAGAATGTGATCATAAGAAGGAGATCATCCTCATGGGTGGTTTCAATATAAGCTGGAAAATAAAACTTCCAGGAAAAAAGTCACAGATCACAGACCATTTCAACCTGACTCAAATAATACAAGGGCCAAACAGAGTAACAGACATCCCAGACTCAAATTGATCTGGTGTTCACTAACAGACCTGAGCAAATAACTAGGTCCCTTAACTTACTAACTGGAATATCTGACCACAATGCTACATTAGTGGTTAGAAAACTCACTAGAAAGAGATTTGGCGCCAGAGAAGATGGCTGCCGTTTTACAGCCCTCTAACCAACTGTACTATTATGTGTGTTTTTTTGCGTTATTTGTAATTTATTCTTTACATAATGTTTCTGCCACCGTCTCTTATGACCAAAAAGAGCTTCTGGATATCAGGACAGCGATTACTCACCTCGTATTGGACTGTTTTTCTTCAACGAGTTGGATGCGAAGGATATCCTACAGACACCCAACAAGGCCCAAATCCCCGTCATTCGCATGAGAAAGAGACGGAGATATCGTGGTGCTTTGTAAGGATCCGACGGCGAGCGAGTAAACTGCCTCTTCCATCAATCCTATTAGCCAATGTTCAATAATTAGAAAATAAATTGGACGCCACCCCATGCCCCCATTCTCATCGACGGGGCTGTAGTGGAACAGGTTGAGAGCTTCAAGTTCCTTGGTGTCCACATCACCAACAAACTATCATGGTCCAAATACACCAACACAGTCGTGAAGAGGGCACGACAAAGCCTATTCCCCCTCAGGAGACTGAAAAGATTTGGCTTGGGTCCTCAGATCCTCAAAAAGTTATACAGCTGCACCATCGAGAGCATCCTGACTGGTTGCATCACCGCCTGGTATGGCAACTGATCGGCCTCCGACCGCAAGGCACTACAGAGGGTAGTGCGTACAGCCCAGTACATCACTGGGGCCAAGCTTCCTGCAATCCAGGACCTCTATACCAGGCGGTGTCAGAGGAAGGCCCTAAAAATTATCAAAGACTCCAGCCACTCTAGTCATAGACTGTTCTCTCTGCTACCGCACGGCAAGCGGTACCGGAGCGCCAAGTCTAGGTCCAAAAGGCTTCTTAACAGCTTTTACCACCAAGCCATAAGACTCCTGAACAGCTAATCATGGCTACCCAGACTAACCCCAACCCCCTCTTTTACGCTGCTGCTACTCTGTTTATTATTTATGCATAGTCACTTTAACTCTACCCACATGTACATATTACCTCAATTACCTCAACTAACCGGTGCCCCCGCACATTGACTCTGTACCGGTACCCCCTGTATATAGCCTCCCTACTGTTATTTTATTTGACTGCTGCTCTTTAATTATTTGCTCTTTAAAATATTTGTTACTTATCAATTTTTTACTTAACATTTTTATTTTCTTAAAAACTGCATTGTTGGTTAAGGGCTTGTAAGTAAGCATTTCACTGTAATGTCTACACCTGTTGTATTCGGTGCAAGTGCAAATAAAATTTGATTTGATTTGATTTTTTAAAGAACCATATCAATGAACTGTATGATCAAAGAATCCCGAAAAGTGAACAGAGTAACTAAGATGCAGCTATAAGTCAAATTGACTGGTCTAATCTGGTATGCAATGAAGACCCAGAGTCTGGATACAGAACATTTATGTCAGATAAAGGCAAAGTGAATACCTATTTTACCAGGAAATTCCAACGTAAGCCAAGACTTAAAACCTCTACCATGACTCAACAAGGACCTCTTGCGACGGATGAGAGAATGGGATCTTGCCTTGAAAAAAGCACTGAAGTCTGGTCAGAATGATGACAGACGTGTATTTACATCACTGGGAAACAAGGTGGTAAAGAATTTTTTTTTTAAAAAGCAGAGTTCTTCCTCAGAGTGATCAATGAAGCAAAAGGAAATGGCAAAGGAAAACTGGGAAAACCTCAACAAACTAACAGGGAGAGGAGCTGAAAGGTCCAAAAAGCATCCTGAATTAAAAGTGAATGTGATTATAACTCAAGACTGTAATTTGATATCCACCACTTTTAACAATGTATTTGTAGACTGTCAGAGAACTGGCTCAAAGATTATCAACCAAGACCACAGCTCTCACCCCCATGGATAATAACATACAATATTCAGAATTCCCTAAATGTTAGCATCAGAAGTGGACAGTATTATCAGCTTCTTCAGGAACTCTAGAACAAAATATGTATGTTTTTGTCTAGACACGATTCCTGAAGACACAAATATTATTTGACTGCCCCTATTGTACATCTGGTTAATCTGTCCATCAAATAATATTTGGGATCTTCCCAAGTCTGCTGTGGTGATGCCTATTTTAAAAGCTGGTGAACCAACACTGGTGGAAAATTACTGATCTATAAGCATCCTTTCAGTGCTATCAAAAGTAGCTGAAAGATGGGTGGCTGATCAGCTGACCAGGGCAACTCCATACATCAAATGTCATTTGGATTCATAACCAACTATTCAACCGAAACAGCATTTTGCTATTTACTGGAGTGCATTCAATCTAAACTGGACATACAGTGCCTTCAGAAAGTATTTACAACCCTTGACTTTTTCCACATTTTGTTGTTACAAAGTGGGATTAAAATGTATATAATTGTCATTTTTTGTCAACGATCTACACAAAATACTCTAATGTCATAGTAAAAAATTTAATAAGAATAACAATGTAAAATAAAACACTAATATATCTTGATTAGATAAGTATTCAACCCCCTGAGTCAATACATGTTCGAATCACCTTTGGCAGCGACTACAGCCATAGCCGCGGGAAGTAGGGCTGCTGAGGGTAGCACCCCCTCAAAAATCATTTAAAAAAAAGATTAATACTAATAAAAAAACAATTAAATGATTTTTCACAAAAGTAGTGCACTGGACCTTTACTAGTCCTGTATTAGCGGGCCGATAGAGCAGTCTGTAGCACGGACAAATTGTTTATTTTTTATAACAAACTAAACAGTTACCACCATTGTCACATCATTCACAAACACAATTTATTCAGTCTGGATAGCTTTAAGCAGTATGTAGATGCAGCCTTGTCTTTAAGATCCTGCATGGCCTTGCCCCTCCACCCCTATGCCAGCATGTCATGCTCAAGGAAAGCACCTCCAGGATAACAAGGGCAGTAACTACAGGGGACTGCGTTGTCCCTTTCCAACACAGTAAACTCGGACAATTAGCCCTCTCAGTAAGAGCTACAATATACTGGAATACACCGCCCATGGATTTGTGAAACTACACTGATTATTGCACTTTTAAATTGAAATCCTGGCTCAGATCTATCCAAACCTGTACACATTAGTTATCTGTGGCTCCTCATATGTACGACAACAGCTGATGACTGTTTTTATTATGAATAGGTTGTTGTTATAATCATATTGTATTGGATGTAATGTATTTTGTATTGTTTTGAGTGAGTATTTGCATTGTGGCTGTGTAATTGCCCTTACCTGCCCAGGGACTATGGGTGCAAATGAGCTCTTGGCTAACCCCGGCACATTTACATGGATGTTGCATTACAGTAATATTGATGTTGATTAATGGGCACTGTCCCTGTAAAAAAAAACATATGGATCAGCCACTGGGCCAGAATAATCTTTGTCATCATCGGGCACCATCGTCCTCGCATCCAACCACCTCTCATACTCCACTCCAGAAACCGTCATCCTCCATGTGCTTCCTTTCCATCAGCGCCCAACCCATAATGGCAGTTTACTTGATTAAGTATAGATGCAACAATAATAAAAACAGCAACAACAAATTCTATACAATCACATAAAACAACTTAAACTAATGGTTTAAGTGTTTGTTCAGCGTTTGGTTCTGTGTTCCATCAGGTCGAAATGGTGACCGTTTCTTCTTCTCCTGATACTCCCAATGATTTAAATATACACTATATGGCCAACAGGGGGCGCTGTTCTGAAGCCACCGCGCCTCTATCTTGGCACTCTCCCACCGTTTTTGGAAGCTATAGAAATGCATTTATAAATGTCTAAATGTGTTTTTGCCACGTCTATTCTATTACCGACACGTTAATACATACTTTTAACTTACATTATGTGAGCAAACAAAAATAGTATAAGTATAATTTAATTAATTCCAATAGATGGGTTGGATGAGAATGTCATGAAAATGATGCACATGCATCGATGTGGCCAGAAGGCGTGCGTTGTTATGATTCTGAACGGTCAGATAGCTAGCAAAGATGACAAGAAGCTGCCATGTCGTGAATCGTAGGTCGCTCGTTTCAGCTCGTTGTATGTTATTATTAATGCCATGTCTTGTTTTGAGGTGTTTTGACTGATGTCATGACTATGCTAATATGGCTGAAATCCGCTAGCTAGCTAACCAACAACTTTAACGATGTATTTGAGAGACAACAAGTGCTCATTGTGCAAATGTATTTATGTTTTCAATAAACATTTTGAGACTAAATATAGCCAACAGTCTAAGCCAACCCCGTTTGTTTTGCCACATAGTTGCCCATGCGTCGGTTTTGTTGCTAAACAACCAACCCGTCTATGGAAGACTTATTTTCTGAGGAGTGCCAATACAGCCGACCGGTCTTATGATGCTGATGATTTGTCGCCACAAATGGTTTGTTTACATTTCTACCGTTGTGGCTAGATGGAGTAGGCCTACAGCTAAGACTAGTGGTCGCGTCGGGGACAACAGTTGTTGACAACTGTAGCATTGTAGCTAAGCCTAACCCTTTTTCCTAACCTTAACCTCAATCTCCTAACCTGCCACATTAATTCACTTAACCTGCCATGTTAATTCACCTAACCTGCCACGTTAATTCACCTAACCTGCCACGTTAATTTACCTAACCTGACAAGTTAATTAACTTAACCTGCCACGTTAATTCACCTAACCTGCCACGTTAATTCACCTAACTTGCTACGTTAATTATCCTAACCTGACACAATTATCCAAACCTGCCATGTTAATTCACCTAACCTGCCATGTTAATTCACCTAACCTGCCACGTTAATTATCCTAACCTGCCACGTTAATTATCCTAACCTGCCACGTTAATTATCCTAACCTGCCACGTTAATTCACCTAACCTGCCACGTTAATGATCCTCACCTTCCACGTTAATGATCCTAACCTGCCACATTAATTCACCTAACCTGACACGTTAATTCACCTAACCTGCCACGTTAATTATCCTAACCTGCCACATAAATTATCCTAACCTGCCACATTAATTCACCTAACCTGCCACGTTAATTCACCTAACCTGCCACGTTAATTATCCTAACCTGCTATGTAAACAAACCATCTGTGGCAACAAATCATCGGTATCACCACAGCGGTAGCTTCAAAGCCTCTCATTGGCCAATACATAGAATCAGCAATCCAGGGTTTATACATAATTGGATACTCCCCTTTTCATTGCCAGTGAGAACACTCTTTGAGACATATTTTTTTTTGCCAAACTTAAACAAACTTTAACGTGCAATCTCACCTTGATCCAATCCTATACCCTTTGCTTAAAGTCTGAACCATAGGGACATTTTCCTCACAGTATTTCTAATCTGTATTTTTTTCTTTGACCAAAATAAGTCTACTTGAGTCCTGGACTTAAAAAGCATGTTCAATGCAACTTTGCACTTTCTGGGCATCATGTCCTAAAACATTTTTGTGTAAGGGTATCTATCTAATCTTCTTCTGATAATTAAAACAGTAACCATGTGACGCATCTTTTATTTAGGTGATATGATTGCATTTTCCCCTCCCCATCTTCTGGGAAAACATGGAGACATCTGACATTTTATTTTCTACCTTATAAACTGTAGGCCTAAGCAAAACAAAGAGATTCCAACTACAAATACCATGCCCAGTCAAGATGACCAGTTTCATGGACTGTAAAGGAAATTGTGCCACAGTCACAAACAATATAGCCACATGGATAAGACCATTCCCACTGATAGAAGGTGAGGATAAGGTTGTCATTATTTTAATGAATACATACAACATATACTAGTATAGAACATAAAAATATAGGCCTGGCCCATAGAAAAATGCAAATAAAGTTGTAGTTAAAATACACAATATACTGAAGCATATATTTATTTACTCACAATCTAGCATTAATTAATGTTTTACTGTTGAAATATTAAATATTAAAAAGACCACTACAGGTAATTTCATTAGGCTACGTAGCTCATAATTCATCAGTCTTCTAATGTCCGAAAAGGCCAGTGTATCCAAACATGGATAGCCTTGTCTGACTATTTGATGCTATTTGCCATATTGGTCCGCTTACATATCAAAACAAATCATGGTCATTTTCTCCTACAGCAGTGGACCAGTTACAATATTGATTGCTACCTTACAGTCCTTGTGAAAAAACTGTAGCGCAAGCAACTGCAGTATCTATTTAGACTATACAGGCAAGTTCAGTAGCATTTGATAAGTGTGATTCTTCAGGCAGCTTCCTTGTACAAGGTATTATTGGTATCATTCATGGCCAGTTCCTCCTTCTTGGGCAAGGCATTGGGGCTTGTTTTCTTGCAACTTCTGAATGAAAGAAAATAAAGCTAGTTTGCAGTTGGGAGTTGTTCTCACTTTGCTACTTCTAGCTCAGCGTTCAATATTCTACTGCTCTTCAGACGGTGTCTCGACTTACCTCTCATCCACATCCTGGATAGTGTCGGGTAGTGGTGAACCAAGTGTTTCTGGCAGATAGATGGCGACCACCCCACTTAAGATGGGGGCTATCCCATAGATGAAGCCAGGCAGCCACGGGACAGCCTCCCCAAGGAGCAGCACCATGGGGGCCACCATCGCTCCTACACGAGCCATCATGGACACCCAGCCCATGCCATTCTGCCTGGGGCACAGAAGAGAATCCCCAACTATCAAATATCATCAAACACCTGAACAGAATACATTTAGCCTATGCATTCATCTTCATCACATATATTACCTAATGCTAATATATACAGTAGGTAAAAAGATTAGATAAAAAACATACGTTTTACAGTCAGTATTGGAATACTATAGTCAATTAAAGCATCCTGTAGGTGATGGGTGTCATTGGTAGAGTTGGGATTACCGGACGACGGTGGGGTACAGCTCTCCAGAGTAGAGGTAGCAGCAGTTGAATGACGCGGCCAGGCAACCCTTACCCAGCACGGCTAGAGTGGTGCGCACGGTCTGTTTTTCTGCAAGGAAGCGATAACATCAACAGACAACAATAAAATTACACGAGTGCTGGTAGCACAATGACTCCCTCAAGCAACACAGGCAAAACCCCTCACCGTATGGCACCAATATGTTGATCAAAACAGTGACTCCAGACAGGATGAGTGCAGCGCACTGTGAGGGACGTCGCCCAAATATACTCATGGACACTGTAACCACTACTTTGGCAGGGATGTCCACCGCTCCGAAGATCACTTGAATCAAGTAGATGTCCACGCCAAACTTCTGCAGATCCATAGATAGACCATAGTAGGCGAAGCTTGTGGAGAACCTTAAAGAATGTCAAAGTGGGTGTCATGATCATTTGATTTAGAATGGATTTTTTGGCAGCACTTTGTCGTAGTGAAAGGCAGAGTAGAGTAGAGGAGACAGACCAGACAGCACTGAGACAGATGGTGATGTTCCTCATGGTGGGCGTGCGGAGCAGGTCCACTACAGAGTAGGAGCCCTGTGAGCAGGACATCTCCTTCTTCATGGAATCCTGCAGCATCTGGACACACAGAGACAGTATTGAGTACATTCACATAAGTGCATGCACACATAAACACACACTAACACACAGTTCCTTACTTCAAGATTGATTCTGTCACCCTCTTCACGGCGTCCATTGATTCGGGCCACTCTTTTGAGATTTTTGACCGCTTGCTCAGAATTTCTGTTCAGGACGAGCCATCTTGCAGACTCCAGGAACCACCTGCACAAGTCAGATGTGGTAAACAACATGTTATAATCAAATAGCCTTGCTGGGTAAAGTGTCATAGCTGCTCCAATCCTTTGGGTCTCACCATGAGTAGAGGAAGGTGATGTAGAAAGGTACGGAGACAGCCAGTGTTAGCCAGCGCCAGTCCCGAATGAAGTAGGCCACTACTGCCAGGATCAGCTGACCCATCGTGTAACAGTAGCCTGTCCCTGTACCCACCACTGTTCGCACTCTTGTGGGAATCCACTCCACAACTAGAGAGAGAAAGAGAGACGGAGAGAGTAATTACATGGTGGGTTGGCCATCGGTTCAGCCTCTCTCTTCTTGACCATTTCCCACCTTAGGCTGCAGTTCCCACTGCCTACCCAGCCCTTCCTGTAACGTACTGAGAGAGAAGGAGTTGAGCCCCAGGCCAGAAATGGCCATGCCAGTGATGAAGCGGAAGAGGCAGAAGACGGAGAATGAGGTGGAGAAGGCAGCACACGTCCCTCCCACTGCAATCAACAGGTTAGAGATCAGCAGCAGGAAACGCCGTCCAAATCTGAGACAGAACGGAGAGAGAGAGTGGCACAGAGGAGATGTCTGCCATTAATCTCCTGAAGAGTACTATGTGTAGCATCTGAATAACTGCTGCAGCTGCAGACTTCCAGTATTTTCCAGGCTTGTCTTTGCAGAAGAGGTATGGCCTTGTCTGAGCTAAGCCAACAAAAATATAAAAGAGAGAAACCAGGCCTTAGAACTGGCACAGAAAGACAGAAATTATCTGACAATCGAGATCTGAGGATCTATTCAATAAGAAAAGCAGTGGTACCTGTCCGACAGTCCCCCAAAGATTACAGCTCCCACAAGCACCCCTCCCATATAAATGGTTTGTCCCATCTGCTTCAACGAGCGAAGATCACAGACCAAGTTCCACTGACAAGAGAAAAAAAGAAAATACATCTAACTGACAGTTTAAAACATACTCTTAAACACATTTACAATTATTATTGTCGTTGATCTCTTTCTAATTTTAGTGTGGACGCACGTAAAACTACTACTTAAACCTTATCCATGATTGTTACCTCAGAGATAATTGTGGAGCTCATCTCTGTCATGCTGTACTCCCATCCATCGTTACAGCCCTGCAGCTCTGCATCTAGAAGGTAATCAGTATCATCACTGCTGTCTCTCTCCACCTTTGGACTGTAGGTCCCATTCTCTGCCAGGAGCTGCCACTGGGGAGCAGCATAGCGCTGGCATCTCTCCGGCCTGCCGTTCTTAATGTCCTGGGGCACGGTGAGCAGCAGAGCCTGCTCCGGGCTCAGCTTAGACACGGACAGGTTCCTGTGGGCACTGCAGTGGTGGGGGGGCACTGAGGCCACAAAGTTCTGCAGCAGATTGTGACTGGCCATCATAAGGATGGGCATACAGAGCAAGGTGACATGCAGGACCTGGAAGCGGCCTGTGCTGCCCACCTGTTCTAGGAGGTCACCAAAGGCCATAGCTGTGTGACACAACTAGAAGTGGGGTTTGCTTGAGAAGAGAAGTTGCTGTAGCAAGAAATGTGATTCTCCTCTTCAACTTCTTTTGTAACACGTCTAAAAATACCAACGAGTAAAAACACTCCTCAAACACTCAAGCTAAAAAAGTTTTTAAAATATTGTACTACACTTGATGAGACTTGTAGCCTACCTGTGAAAGACGTACAGAAGCACATTAATGGCAAGAAGTATAGCAATACTTGCAATCATTTTCATTGTGATGTTTACTGTTATTCTTTCATAATCAGATTATGTGCAAAAATAATAACTCAGACAAGAATGTCCAATGGATGCAGAGATGTAAACATACCTGTTCATTCCCATTATAGAACATATGGACAAAGTACATCTAAAAGGTTTGACTTCAAAATATATCAAATACTTCACTTGAGTCACAAAAGCTGTTAAATAGATTCCGTTATGCATCAGCCTTGTCTTTGTTGAAGAAAAGTCCAGATTTTAGCAGGCATCCTACTGTGAACAAACACAGCTTTCACAGCAAGAGTTATTTTCAGAGAGAGACCAAGATTCCATAGAGTCCATTCAGACCATTCACTTCAATATGTTACATTATATTCAAAAAGTTCCCTTTAACAGCCAAAAAATCTAACCAGGAAAAGAAACAATGCTTTTGCTATGCCTTGTTAGTTAATCTGCTCTGGAATTTCTGTGGCTTTTCTGAGGAAATAGACTCTTTCTGGATTATAACCTGCTCAGTTAAATCGCTCGAGGCCTTAACTACTCTTTCAATGGACCGCTGAGGGAGAAGGAGAGTCCTTGCTGTGTGGCATTAATCCCTAGTCCACTGGAGAGAGTCAACACCATCATACTGAACAAACAGGCACACACTCCTTGGTGTTCTTTTGTATATACAGATGGCCCAACGTCTTGATTGGTTATATTTTAGTGTGAGCACAGGGGTTAGTGTGTGTGTGTGTGCGTGTATGTCTGTGTTGGGGATTGTGGGAGGGGATTAAGGTTGGCAAATAACTGACTTTTTAGAAACATTTATGCTGGCATGCTGCATGGTGACAGTCGGTCAAAGAGAACACATTTTGTAATAATTCTGAGACAAGAAAGATTAGAGATTAGATAAGCGCAAAGACAAATAACTGTTGCGTAAAATAACTCACTCCACAGTTATAACAGTAGCAAAGTCCTGTTTTGGTGGGATGGAGTTTTGGCCTGTCTGGTGACACAACAGATGGTAAATGAGTTAATAGACCAATAACAAAGAGAGTTCCTGAAATAAATTTCCAATAGTTTTGTTCTGAACAGAACCACATTTTTTTTGTTCCATTTTACTGTTCTGACCAGCAAAATAAAGTTCTGAAACAGTTTGAACAGCAAAACAGACAGATTTAGCTCATTAATTTACTTCACCAATCAGTGAAGTTGTAAATGAGAACTTGTTCTCAACTGGCTTACCTGGTTAAATAAAGGTGATTCTAGAGCAGCTTGCTATGGAGTGGGCAAGCAAGTTGTTTACATGCGTGATGGACAGACAAGTGTTGGGCACAAGATGCGACTGAAATTGACAGTAAGGTTCTTAACTGTTACCCAGAAATGATTTGATATTGAGATACAAACGGTTGCATTGGACCTTTAAAACCATCAATATGGGCTGAAGTCACCCACACAGCTGATCTCAATGGCAAAGGTGCATAAAGATGGAGGAATTCAGATATTACATCTTTGTTTGAGCACTATCCACAGACTTTTTAAACTACGGCGCGTGACATGGTTCAATGTGCCTATAAATCAGCACAATCTACTTTTTATTTTTTTCAAATTGCCGCCATCTTGGAATTGGGATCATGTATACTGTGCTAATGGCATTACATAAAAAGAGTAACGGAGAGCAATGTACAATACGGCAAATGAGGCGTTTGTGGTAAGTACATGGGGGCCGTCATCTTTATGCTCCTTCGTCCATTGCAAACATTATTGGCCACCGATTGACCTCTCCCTAAAGGTGTTAGTCCTGATTGCTGCCAAATTTTTTCAAGACTATTTTGCCCTCTGGTAGTTATGAGAACAATTGAATCCTGCTATTTTAGCAGACTAAGGGCGATTTATCTATTTGACAAGCATTCCTTACAACTGAAATAAAGTATTTAATTTCATAGTTTACCACGGCAAATCTAATGTGGCAATAGCCTACCCTACGCATTTTATGAATGGGAAAATCATGGTGTAGGATACATTTTTCGTTTCCAATTTACGTAATCCATTAATGATTTTACTTGTCTTAATAAAATATCACAATTTCTTACACATTTGACATTTTAAACTAAATCTAAAAAAGTTAGTTAAAGTTGCACAAATTGTATTTTTTTTTAAAAATCACTTTCAAAAACAAAACAACATAGCCTACAAACAGCATACAGCTTGGCGTGATTGTCCATGCGTGACGAGCTGTTCGTGGTTAGGCTGGTAGTGAAGAGTAACATTTACAATATTATGTAGATGGAAGAGATTATTTATTTGTAGAACAACGTGATAACAATCAATAGTGATCCTTTATAATTACTTACAGGGCTACAGTAATTAGGCCATTAGGATTTATTGAAGCAACAATGTCTAAATTGGAAAGAAATGTGGTAGGGAAAGTAATTTCTTATTATTTGGAAGTTGCTATCTTAACCAAAGAAACAGATGTAAAGTGCGTCATCATAATGATATTTAAATTGTATATCAAACGTTGCTGTAATCCATATCACTTTCATTTACAATGTGGTAATTAACTAAACGTTGGTCTTCAATCATGTTATTTTCGCTGAAGAGTGTAGGCATAATTTGGCTAAGTAATGTTTGCAATTAAATGTGTTAACTAAATCATCGTAATTTACATAGGCTACATTTCCAGTCAATTACCATTTTCCTCTGTCTAGTATCAAGCTGCTTTGATCCTGCAACAGTCAGAACAGCTGGTCTAGTGTTTCCCAACCCTAGTCCTCAAGTACCCCCAACATTTTCATTCTAAGCCTGGACAAACACACCTCATTCAACTCATTGAGGGCTTGATGATTAGTTAGCTAATTGAATCAGGTGTGCTTGTCCAGGGTTACAATAAAAATGTGTACTGTTGGGGCGGGGTACTCGAGGACCAGGGTTGGGAAACACTGGTCTAGGGTGTCGTTTATTTCACTGTTCTTTTCGTTGCAACCACGGTTATTTTTGCTCAGCGCTCTGTGTAATCTCCTGATCGTAGCGTGTTAAGAAATCCAGGGCTAATCCAGCGCTAACCTTTCCAGCGAAATTCTGCCTGTTTGTTGCAATGCACTTGCACCCACTAAATCCATAAGGACAACAAAGACTGAGGGCTCTATTTAATCTGTACTGATATAAATGGATGCACGTGGCATCTCGGCAATTTAACAAAAATGTTTATACTGAACAAAACTATAAAAGCAACATGTAAAGTGTTGGTCCCATGTTTCATGAACTAAATAAAAAAATCCCAGATATGTTCCACAAAAAGCTTATCTCTCAAATGTTGTGCACACATTTGTTTAAATCCCTATTAGTGAGTTTCTCCTTTGCCAAGATAATCCATCCACTTGACAGGTGTGGCATATCAATAATCTGATTTAACAGCATGATCATTACACAGGTGCAGCTTGTGCTGGTGACAATAAAAGACCACTGTCTGTAATAAAGCTGTTTTGTGGGGAAAAACTCATTCTGATTGGCTGGTGGGTGGGCCTGGCTGCTAAGTGGATAGGCCTATGCCCTCCCAGGCCCACCCATGGTTGCACCCCTGCCCAGTCATGTGAAATACATAGATTAGGGCCTTATGAATTTATTTCAATTGACTGATTTCGTTCAAATTGCTGCAAGTTGCGTTTATATTTTTGTTCAGTATATATCGGAGTTGTGTTCAATTGTTCACACGTGTATCTGCCCTCTCATTGGCTAGAATGTTCCCACCTGATCTCGCCTCTTCCCAACTGCCTTTCGACTTTTACTACAATGACTCCCATTGTTAAGGCGGACACAAGACCATCTCAACATTATAAAGACCAGGGATGGGCAATTTTGATGGGGGTGGGGGCCACAAAAAAAGCAGGATTTATCATGAGTGGCCCCAGTGGCTCCTGGGTCTGGCTTTTGGGGGCCCTACGTACAATTTTGTGACTGTCACGCCTACACCCGCTCCCCCTCTCCAGCGCTCGACGTCGCCAGTCTACTAACCACCGGTCCTGGCAACCATCATTACACACACCTCCTCCCCATCATTACACACACCTACTCCCCATTATTACACACACCTACTCCCCATCAGTACACACACCTGTTCCCCATCATTACACACACCTCCTCCCCATCATTACACACACCTGTTCCCCATCATTACACACACCTCCTCCCCATCATTACACACACCTGTTCCCCATCATTACATACACCTACTCCCCATTATTACACACACCTACTCCCCATCATTACACACACCTCCTCCCCATCATTACACACACCACCTCCCCATCATTACACACACCTCCTCCCCATCAGTACACACACCTGTTCCCCACCATTACACACACCTCCTCCCCATCATTACACACACCTGTTCCCCATCATTACACACACCTACTCCCCATCATTACACACACCTCCTCCCCATCATTACACACACCTCCTCCCCATCAGTACACACACCTGTTCCCCATCATTACACACACCTCCTCCCCATCATTACACACACCTGTTCCCCATCATTACACACACCTACTCCCCATCATTACACACACCTGTTCCCCATCATTACACACACCTGTTCCCCATCATTACACACACCTCCTCCCCATCATTACACACACCTCCTCCCCATCATTACACACACCTACTCCCCATTATTACACACACCTGCTCCCCATCATTACACACACCTCCTCCCCATCATTACACACACCTGTTCCCCATCATTACACACACCTCCTCCCCATCATTACACACACCTCCTCCCCATCATTACACACACCTACTCCCCATTATTACACACACCTGCTCCCCATCATTACACACACCTCCTCCCCATCATTACACACACCTACTCCCCATTATTACACACACCTCCTCCCCATCAGTACACACACCTGTTCCCCATCATTACACACACCTCCTCCCCATCATTACACACACCTCCTCCCCATCATTACACACACCTGTTCCCCATCATTACACACACCTCTTCCCCATCATTACACACACCTCCTCCCCATCATTACACACACCTCCTCCCCATCATTACACACACCTACTCCCCATTATTACACACACCTGCTCCCCATCATTACACACACCTCCTCCCCATCATTACACACACCTGTTCCCCATCATTACACACACCTCCTCCCCATCAGTACACACACCTGCTCCCCATCATTACACACACCTGTTCCCCATCATTACACACACCTACTCCCCATCATTACACACACCTCCTCCCCATCATTACACACACCTGCTCCCCATCATTACACACACCTACTCCCCATCATTACACACACCTGCTCCCCATCATTACACACACCTACTCCCCATCATTACACACACCTGTTCCCCATCATTACACACACCTGCTCCCCATCATTACACACACCTCCTCCCCATCATTACACACACCTGCTCCCCATCATTACACACACCTGGTCCCCATCATTACACACACCTCCTCCCCATCATTACACACACCTGCTCCCCATCATTACACACACCTCCTCCCCATCATTACACACACCTGCTCCCCATCATTACACACACCTCCTCCCCATCATTACACACACCTGCTCCCCATCATTACACACACCTCCTCCCCATTATTACACACACTTACTCCCCATCATTACACACACCTACTCCCCATCATTACACACACCTGCTCCCCATCATTACACACACCTACTCCCCATCAGTACACACACCTACTCCCCATTATTACGCACATCATCACCTTTATTACCTTCCCTTTATTTAGCCCTCAGTAGCCTCAGTCATCAGGCAGTATTGGTTTGCTTTCATGTTCAGTACGCACCTCCTGTTTTGTTCATTTGCCTTTCATCATTGTTATTAAACTCTCCTTCTGCACCTGCTTCCTGACTCCCTGCGTATTCGTGACACTGACATAACAAGATAAAAACTGCCGATAACAAACACATTTTGAAATTGAAATTGCACCACAGTAAGTTGAGACCGGGACTGGAGGGGCCTACAAAAGGGGCTGCCAATTGTTCATCCCTGATATAGAGGATGTCTGGAAATATTCAACTAGTAGAGTGTGAATGGTGTTCTCTTGTGCTAATTTGTGTTCCATAAGACAATCTGTGGCCAATAAGTGACCAGAACCCCACTCACCTTGTCCCATCCAGTTATTCAACTCGTTTAACATTTGGACACAGGGTACCGTGAGTCAGCAATACTTTGGGACAGTTCTGACAAAGGAACAAAGTAATGAAAAATTATATTAACAGGAATTGGGAGAAACAGAGGGGGGTCGTCTAGGCATTTGACCTGAGAGAGTGAGCCAGAGGACAGGGTGAAAGACATACAGCTATACAGTAGATATTAAAGTATTATTAGTTATTCTCTGGAAGTAGTATTTTCCTTAGCTATCCATGCATGTATATGTCTATAAGTAAGAAACATGGCTAGTCAAGTTACAGATATCTACCACAGTGGCAATTGGTTTGGAGGAATCTGCTCTGCTCCAATAAGAAACAGCATGAGTTGTCAGAATGAATGGCTCTCTAGTTGCACGGTGCCACCAGACAATTCCAGACCAGTTGAGCCCGAGCTGTGCAGAGACACACTGAGTAAAAAGATACGGCTTTTACTAAACTAACATATGAAATTGTTTTAATATGGTAATTTAGCCATGTGACCCCTTTTAGGTATCAAAAAAATATATAAAAAAATGATTTGATGAAACATTTGGGCTTACTGCTATTAGCCCATAGAAACGCATTGAATACCTGATTAATTCATGGGAAAAACAGATAGTCCAAGAATTCATCAAAAGGACGTTTATTTTAAAGTGTCTGTCCTATATCTGAGAGATAAGAAAGATCAGGAAATTATTGTTATTATTTTTAATACCCATATTTAACCCTTTTTTTTTTACACTAAACTATTTCCATATATACTTCCATTCATTTTTTAAACTAGTACCGGGCTACCTTCAGACTAGTTTTAGAGCGTCCTAGAGCGACATGTACGTGTTTGTGAGAGTCTTACCTTTCCATAGAGGGGTCATATTAGTTTGTAGGCCAAACCATTTGGACGCTACAGACGTTTTCATGAGAAGACCGATTTTCGGGATGTCTCACGGTTTGACAAACACCGCTGTAACTCAGCCACCTTTCACCACATATGCGGAAGGCCGCCATTGGAGGATGCAGTGGATTGAGACACAGCCCATGCAAAAAAACGTATATCTCTAGCTTAAACAGATGGATGATGATGGGGAGTTTTTAATTATGCTAATTAGATTTCAGTGGGGGCATGGACATCGACTCTAGTTGTTTTTGTTAAAACAGCCTATAATTCAGTGAGGGAGAGTTTGACCTTGTAGGTTTGTCGAAGCGCTGTGTGTGTAACGATCCCGGCTGTCTGAGTCGGGTCCTGTCTGGTGACTAGTGTTCCTGTTCGTAATCTCCAGTTTCCCGAGGGTTCGGGAACGCTCCGGGGAGCGCTCTTGTTTTCCGCACCTGCATCCCATCAGCAATCTGCACACCTGGTCCTGATCATCACCCTTCTTAGGCTCTGGCCCAACATCCAGTTCCTGCCGGATCGTTAGCCATGAACAGTATGTTTGTCAGCGTATCAGTCTCTGAGCCATTAGTGTTAGTTTTGTTGTTTTGCACCTTTTTGACTTGCTGTGTACTGACCTCCGTTTTGTTCTGTCTGCAGTCTCTCACCCGGAACCTTCACCCAACCTCTGCCTGATGGTCGGCGGCTGCCGAGCCAGTACCGGACCAACCACTGCACCCTCAACAACCCATCCACGCCACCCGCTCTGTTCCCTGGATTATTCAGCCTCACTCGGAATCTATTAATAAACACTCACCTTTGTCTCAACGTACCTTGTCCTGGTCTGCTTCTGGGTTCTGGCTAAGTAAACCGTGACAGAACGATCCGGCATCGGGCCAGAAAGGCACTCCTTAGAGTTTCGGACCGGTATCAGCTCCAGGCGAATCGTCGCCGGATCCCCGCTCCCACCTATACCATCGGAGATAGGGTTTGGTTGGCCACACGGGATCTTCCGTTACGGACTGAGTCTAGGAAGTTGTTACCGAAGTTCATTGGTCCGTTTGTGGTGGAGAAGGTGATCAATCCAGTGGCAGTTCGACTCAAACTACCGAGGACGCTCAGAGTCCATCCCACCTTTCATGTCTCCTGCCTCAAGCCTGTCTTCCTCAGTCCTCTGTTGCCTCCTCCGCCTCCTCCTCCTCCTCCTCGGATGATCGGAGGTGGTCCTGCCACACGGTGCGTCGCATCATGGATTCCAGACGGGCGGGGCCGGGGTTTCCAGTATCTCGTGGACTGGGAGGGTATGGCCCTGAGGAGAGGAGTTGGATTCCGCGGCGACAGGTCCTAGATGCCGGACCTCATCAGTGACTTCTACCGCCTCCATCCTGGCGCTCCGGGAGTCCGCCCGGTGGCGTTCGTCGGAGGGGGGACTGTAACGATCCCGGCTGTCTGAGTCGGGTCCTGTCTGGTGACTAGTGTTCCTGTTCGTAATCTCCAGTTTCCCGAGGGTTCGGGAACGCTCCGGGAGCGCTCTTGTTTTCCGCACCTGCATCCCATCAGCAATCTGCACACCTGGTCCTGATCATCACCCTTCTTAGGCTCTGGCCCAACATCCAGTTCCTGCCGGATCGTTAGCCATGAACAGTATGTTTGTCAGCGTATCAGTCTCTGAGCCATTAGTGTTAGTTTTGTTGTTTTGCACCTTTTTGACTTGCTGTGTACTGACCTCCGTTTTGTTCTGTCTGCAGTCTCTCACCCGGAACCTTCACCCAACCTCTGCCTGATGGTCGGCGGCTGCCGAGCCAGTACCGGACCAACCACTGCACCCTCAACAACCCATCCACGCCACCCGCTCTGTTCCCTGGATTATTCAGCCTCACTCGGAATCTATTAATAAACACTCACCTTTGTCTCAACGTACCTTGTCCTGGTCTGCTTCTGGGTTCTGGCTAAGTAAACCGTGACAGTGTGTTTGTACAGGTGGTGCGAATAGTCATCGACACCTTAAGAAGGCTAAACTTTTCTCTCATTTCCTGGGAACGTCAATGTGACAACTGTTTATAAAGTCAACAGCAACTGTTTATAAAGTACATTCGGTGAATATACATTTGTCTCGTAATCAACAGTTGAAGCAGGGCATGTAGATGTGTCATGGAGAGGACTGTCTAGTATTTCTGTAAATGCATCCCAGTTTCAGTATACTAATGATCTGGAGTAACTAGTGACTCATTACGTCCTCATGTCGTTTAATGCTTTACCTATCTCTGGCAGAAATACTGATAACAGCTTGGATCCTATAGTCACAAGAGATTCCAATGCGTTTCAGTGTTGAGTTGCAAACACAGTGTGTGAACGTGAGGTGAACTGGTATATGTGTATGTTACTGTATGTGTGCATGTTTAAAAAAGCCTGCCTTTATAAATACACTGAGTATACACCTGCTCTTTCCATGACAGACTGACCAGTTGAATCCAGGTGAAAGCTATGATCCCTTATTGATGTCACTTGTTAAATCCACTTCAACCAGCGTAGCTGAAGGAGAGGAGACAGGTTAAAGAAGGATTTTTAAGCATTGAGATGATTGAGACATGAATTGTGTGTGTGTGCCATTCAGAGGGTGAATGGGCAACACAAAAGATGTAAGTGCCTATGAACGGGGTATGGTAGTAGGTGTCAGGCGCACCGGTTTGTGTCAAGAACTGTAACGCTGCTGGGTTTTTCACACTCAACAGTTTCCTGTGTGTATCAAGAATGGTCCACCCCCCAAAGGACATTGCCAACTTGACACAACAGTGGGAAGCATTGGAGTCAAAATGGGTCAGCATCCCTGTGGAACGCTTTCAACACCTTGTAGAGTCCATGCCCCGACGAGTTGAGGCTGTTCTCAGGGCAAAAGTGGCACAAAATAATTTGGAGTCCATTTGCAATTTGTTGCAGCTCTGTTTACAGGGTTTCTTATTCACCCACTCAAAAAGACAGCCAAAAGTTAGTTGAATTTCCAATGTGTTATCACTATGCTTTTAACCATTTAAAAGCACAGCAACGTTTAAAGGGGAATACAATGTCAGATATTTCGTTTATTTATACAACATATTAATGTGTTATCACTGGTCTTCATCTAATAGCAGAACCAAATGACCTGGATTGCAGTTGATTACATTAAAAGTACCTGGTGCAATTGATCAATGCTGTTCAAGATTTTGCACAGATTATTACATCAATTGTGAAGATCTCAACAGACCTGCAATGACCTATGCATGCTATCTTGTACATGCATGCTTTATATGATTACATAAGAAGAAATGTATAGTTACAGTAACCTCAACATGTGGCCATGGATGTGTTACTCATTTTAAGGTTGAATGTTACATTAGTTTGTATGATTTGGTTGACAACACAACCAAATATCAACATTTAACAGAGATGTATCTACTGCTTAGATAGTTCCATCTGAGCCACTGGCTTAATCCCGTTCTTTAACTTTTATTTTTGGTTGAGTTGGCAACGTGAATCCAACATACAGTATAATTTGTTAACTTGTTGTAAGTTAATAGGTTATTTATTGTATTTCAAAAGTGATATTGAATTGTGTTTTGTTGTCAACGCAACCAAATATAAACATTTGAAGGATATTTTTCTTATGCTTGGATAGTTCCATCTGTGCCACTGACTTAGTCTGGCTGTAATTCCAGTTTGTCTACAAATTAATAATTGATATGTTGGATTCACGTCTCCATCTCACCCAGAAATCAAAGATAAAGAATAGGACTACATCAAATCAAACTTTAAATGTACTTTAAATAAAGTCTGATTTGATTTAGTTATATTCTTTAACTTTGATGTTTGGTTGAGATGGAGACGTGAATCCAACATATAAATGATTAATTTGTAGACAAAATTGAATTAAAGCCAGACTAAGTCATTCGCCCAAATGTTGATATTTTGTTGCGTTCACAACCAAACACAATTCAATATCATCAGAGAGGCAGAGAGAGGCCCAATTCAGCAGAAAATATGTCTCCATCCAGCAGGTGTTTCGCCCACCAAGCTTGGAGTTTTTGTATGGAGGTCAATGAGAGAGTGTCAAATTTGGTCAACAACAAAATTAATGGTTTATTTGCTACTTGAGTTTTATTTAATCTAATAGAAGTTTTGTAATGCTTAAGTTGTTACGAGTGTACTGATATAAGTAGGACATGTGACATCCCGGCAACTTTGAGAGAAAATACCGGCAGTTAAATACCGGCAGTTAATGTCAACAACCCTCATCGAATATTCAAAAAAAGATTACAATAATGAGATGTATCCACCAATCCAAAGAAAGGATAGGCGGGAGCTAAACAGCCCCCTGTGCCGCTTTGTGGACAACGACTGCCATTGTTAGGGTGGAGAGATATGTATCTTCTCAGTATATCCATCATATTTGATATCATATAAGGGCTCGATTCAATCTGTATCGCTGAAGTTCAGCATTACAGCGTGATTGAAATTTAAAGGCTATGTTCCTGCTTTAGCGGAGACTGCATTCACGGTAAACACAGCATATGTCGGATCAATCGGAAATTACCTTTACATTTCAATTGCACAATTTGTAACGCTTCAGCGATACATATTCTCCCTAAATATCATAACATTTGTCTCTGCCTATTGTATTTTCTATTTTTAGTTGAGTTCTGTGTTGAACTGAAACTATAGATGATGATGACTTTACAAATGCTATATAGGCCTACATGGCATCATTGAACATACAGGTACACTACCGTTCAAAAATTTGGGGTCACTTAGAAATGTCCTTGTTTTCCATGAAAACATACATAAAATGAGTTTGAATAGGATATATAGCAAAATGAATAGGAAATGTAGTCATTGGCAAGGTTATAAATAATGATTTTTAATAGAAATATGAATTGTGTCCTTCAAACTTTGCTTTCGTTAAAGAATCCTCCATTTGTATCAATTACAGCCTTGCAGACCTTTGGCATTCTAGTTGTCAATTTGTTGAGGTAATGTGAAGAGATTTCACCCCATGCTTCCTGAAGCACCTCCCACAAATTGGATTGGCTTGATGGGCACTTCTTACGTACCATACGGTCAAGCTGCTCCCACAACAGCTCAATAGAGTTGAGATCCGGTGACTGTGCTGGCCACTCCATTATAGACAGAATACCAGCTGACTGCTTCTTCCCTAAATAGTTATTGCATAGTTTGGAGCTGTGCTTTGGATCATTGTCCTGTTGTAGGAGGAAATTGGCTCCAATCAAGCGCTGTACACAGGGTATGGCATGGCGTTGCAAAATGGAGTGATAGCCTTCCTTCTTCAAGATCCCTTTTACCCTGTACAATTCTCCCACTTTACCACCACCAAAGCACCCCCAGACCATCACATTGCCTCCACCATGCTTGACAGATGGCATCAAGCACTCCTCCAGCATCTTTTCATTTGGTCTGCGTCTCACAAATGTTCTTCTTTGTGATCCGAACACCTCAAACTTCGATTCGTCTGTCCGTAACACATTTTTCCAATCTTCCTCTGTCCAGTGTCTGTGTTATTTTGCCCATCTTAATCTTTTCTTTTTTATTGGCCAGTCTGAGATATGGCTTTTTCTTTGCAACTCTGCCTAGAAGGTCAGCATCCCGGAGTCACCTCTTCACTGTTGACGTTGAGACTGGTGTTTTACGGGTACTATTTAATGAAGCTGCCAGTTGAGGACCTGTGAGGCATCTGTTTCTCAACTAGACACTCTAATGTATTTGTCCTCTTGCTCAGTTGTGCACTGGAGCCTCCCACTCCTCTTTCTATTCTGGTTAGAGCCAGTTTGCGCTGTTCTGTGAAGGGAGTAGTACACAGCATTGTACGAGATCTTCAGTTTCTTGGCAATTTCTCGCATGGAATTACCTTCATTTCTCAGAACAAGAATAGACTGACGAGTTTCAGAAGAAAGTTATTTGTTTCTGGACATTTTGAGCCTGTAATCGAACCCACAATTGCTGATGCTCCAGATACTCAACTAGATACAAGGCCAGTTTTATTGGTTCTTTAATCAGCACAACAGTTTTCAGCTGTGCTAACATAATTGCAAAAGGGTTTTCTAATGATCAATTAGCCTTTTAAAATGATAAACTTGGATTAGCAAACACAACGTGCCATTGGAACACTGGACTGATGGCTGCTGATAATGGGCCTCTGTACGCCTATGTAGATATTCCATTAAAAATCAGCCGTTTCCAGCTACAATAGCCATTTATAACATTAACAATGTCTACACTGTATTTCTGATCAATTTGATGTTATTTTAATGGACAAAAAAATTGTTTTTCTTTCGAAAACAAGGACATTTCTAAGTGACCCCAAGCAGGGCTTGGTTAACACCCTGGATGCGAGGGCCTCCCGAGTGGCGCAGCGGTCTAAGGCGAGGCGTCACTACAGACCCGGGTTCGATCCCAGGCTGTGTCACAGCCGGCCGTAACCTGGAGACCTATGAGGCGGCACACATTTGGCCCAGCGTCGTCCGGGTTGGGGGAGGGTTAGGCCGGCCGGGATTTCCTTGTCCCATTGCGCTCTAGCGACTCCTTGTGGCGGGCCGGGTGCCTGCAAGCTGACTTCGGTCACCAGCTGGACAGTGTTTCCTCCGACACATTGGTGCGGCTGGCTTCCGGGTTAAGCGAGCACTGTGTCAAGAAGCAGTGCAGCTTGGCAGGCTCGTGTTTCAGAGGACGCATGGCTCTCGACCTTCGCCTCTCCCGAGTCCGTAGGGGAGTGGCAGCGATGGGACAAGACTGTAACTACCAATTGGGGAGAAAAGGGGGTAAAAGCAACAACAACAACAAAAAAACTGGATGCGAGATCAGAGGGTAGCTATGCATAAATCGTTTTTTTCCAGTAGGAGGTGCTGCCCAGCTTATAGATTTGTTATTGATAGTGGATATGACGTTGAAGATCTGACATTGTTTTAAAGGTACAAATTCAACATATTTTATACAAGGTTTGTCTATGTCGAATTTGATTACCATGATGACATACTCCTGTGGTTGAAATTTCCTCCTCAAAACAGCAGTTGACTTTTTTGGATGACTTTTTTCAAATCCAATGTATTTTCCACATAGATTCAATGTCACAATACGTTGAGAAATTATGTTGAAACAACGTTGATTCAACCAGTTTGTGCCCAGTGGGAGGTGGTAACTATACTTGTTTCATAATTTCAGTTTGGGGACATGTGTCTTAAATTCTAAGATACAACATCTCTAGAATGCACATGCTGATAGTGGAATGTTTGTGCGTGGTGAACAAATGACTAAAGGCATTAGTGTCTAGTATACTTTATTGTGTTTGTATAGCTAGACAAGAACATCCTGAAAAGACAGGGAAGGATGGGGCTTCGTTGGCCACAGTTGGCATTATTGACAGCCGTAAGGTGAAACAAACAGAGAGCTGGGTTTCAGAACACTGACAGGCCATGATGTGGGTCTCAACATCAAAACACTGACATGGTTCCTCCAACTGTGGAGCAGCTGTGTTATCCCACCCCTCCACTGCTCTGTTTCTCTGGTTCCCAGGCTAGCCCTCAGAGGCCTTCAAATAGACTACACGGGTACGTTGGTTTCTTCAGGCAAAGACAAAACATACACCAGTTGACAAACATAAAGCTGTTTAACATTGTTTTTTTCTACCCAATTGAGTAAAAAGAATAGATCCACAGGTGGCTGGTTGCAGCTTCATTGGGGAGGACAGGCTCATAGTAACGTCTGGAACGGAATAGTATCAAACACATCAAACACCTGGTTTCCATGGTTTCCATGTAGTTGATACCATTCCATTCACTCCATTCCAGACATTATTTTGAGCCGTCCTCCCCTCAGCAGCCCTTCTGTGGTAGATTCAGATCAACATATTAATGCAGGCCTATGTCCCCTCAGAGGGTTAGGCACCAGAAATCACAGGAGGTTGCTGGCACCTTAATTGGGGAGAACGGGCTTGTTTTAATGTCTGGAGTGGAATAGGTGGAATGGTATCAACTACATCAAACACATGGTTTCCAGGTGTTTGAAGCCATTCCATCTAATCCGTTCCGGCCATTATTATGAGCCGTCCTCCCCGCACCAGCCTCCACTGACATACATATAAGGTAGAGGGGCAAACCCATCCATGTGTTTTATGGACAGAAAAGAGCAGAAGCGCTGAGCTGTCCGATCAGGCCCAGTGTCTATAGTTCGCTCAGAGGGGAAAACATGTTACAATCATGGCAGTACCCTAAGAGAATGATGGTTCTCATCATTGACTAGAGTCTATGCTATGAGAATGCATGCACGATATTGACAGCATTCAAGCTAAGATAAAATCATATAGCTCAACCTACTCTTGCATTTAAGACCACAGAAACTCATTCAGAATGGATCCAAGCCTACATACATAAAGATACACTCCAGAATGCACAACTAAACACAAAACCCACCACACAACTCTTATGTCTTCTCCACAACAGAAGGCATTGCATAATTTCTCGCTAAGGCATGTCACGATAAGGTATGAGCCATGTGAATAGACAGAACTGTGTATGAGACAAACTAGTGAGACAGTCATTTTTTTAAAAACATTTCAGAAATTTTAGCAGATGCTCTTATCCAGAGTGACTTACAGTTAGTGAGTGCATACATTTTTCATACTGGCCTCCCGTGGGAAACGAACCCACAACCCTGGCGTTGCAAGCGCCATGCTCTACCAACTGAGCTACAGGGGATTACAGGCATCAATTACTACAGTCATTCAATTGCTTTGAGAAACGATTTGCCATTTCCCTCAGACATATTTAATGGTGCTTATCTCCTAACAGCAGTAGCGTGGAGCGGGTGGGGTAAGTAAGTGGTCGAGAAGGGAGCCCTGTGGAGTGGACGCACAGCTTATTTTAGTTGCTCATCGGGGGCAGGGATCTTTTCCAGGCTGGGCTCCATGCCCCAGATCTCTCGGGCATACTGGGCAATGGTGCGGTCGCTGGAGAATTTACCACAGCCCGCAATGTTATGGATCACCATCTTGGTCCATTCCTTGGGGTTCTGTTTGTAGAGAGAGAGGGAGGGAAGGAAAGATTATGTTGAGATCACAGTTGTCATGACTGTCCTGACAATGCATCAAAGGACCCTCTCTCTCTCCCACAGGAGAGGGAGGGGGGGGGGGGAGAATTTGGCCAGTTTATGACTTAACAACTGGTCGTAAATACCGTGCAGACTTTCTCTTCCTTGCCATGAATTATTGGGAGAAAGGACCCCTTTGTTAACGCAGAGATTCTTCCCGCCAAAACTCCAACATCCAAAAGTGGATAATGAAACAATATTTCTAACACAAATAATGCGGGAAATGGTCGGTGGGGACTTAAAGAACAATCATGTCGAATTCGTTACTATGTTGTGATGTCATTAAAGATGGTGGAACAACATAACTGTATCTCTGGGGAGGTACACTTCCCAGTTATGAGGTTTGCATCTAATTGTTGTATAAAACGAATTATTAAGTATAATAATACTTTTGTGAAGATAACAATGTGATTTTAGCATTCTAGATGAGATTATTGTTTTCCATATTGACTTGTTCTCAGTCAATGGCCAGGCCCAGATGAGCACAAAAATGATGAAACGCCCCCTTTTCTACTCAAGTATAAAATCCCTCATGACGAAATTCACACCAGACCAGGAAGCTACACGGCTTAAAATGGGTAGACCAGAAAGACCAGAAAACGTGAGACGTTAGTCCATACGTTTGAAATGGTGAGAAACTCTGAAACTCTCAATCTCTACACAAGAAGAAGAAACTCACTAGACCGTAGCATTACCAGTCTGCAGCTGGCATGTAAAGCAGTCTAGAACATTTGATTAAATACACGAGGTGGGAAGGACAATCCCTTTCAGACAACCGCTGGTACATCTGAAGTATCTATTCTAACGAACACTCCATTCGAAGACAAGCCGAGTTTCACCAAAGTGGAACCAGGACACTCAAACCCTTTTTGAGAAAGTGGTCTAACAGAGAGATGACGATCAAGGACAGCTACGTGTAAATATATATATTGCATTTCTTATCCGAATGAGCGGTGGTTAGGGTGCTAAGTATTATGATTACTGTGAGCGTAGTTTCCAAATGTAACAACGATAGTTTGAATCTCTTTGTCTCTCCCTTTCACTCTCTTTCTATTGACCCCTCACTTTTTGATAACCTATACCGTGTGTGTGTTTATGTATTCTGTGTTATTATTTAGTTAGTTAGTAAATAAATAATTAAGCCAATTTGTGTATAGCTGATTCATCAATAAGGTTATGGTTCTTGCAGGTTCAAGGATTATGTGACGTTCAGAATGAGACTGATGAGGTAATTATTTGATAAGTGACTGTTAAATGATATAAGAGATATCTAGATATCTTTTAGAGTTAATTCAGGAGATGGTAACTCGTTAAACAACTTCTTCCGTGGTGCCCCAAATTCCTAATGAGTTAATTGTTACATTATTAATTTAATCGAGTGACAATTAAACATAGTTAGTTGATTCGATAAATAACAGTCATCACATGAATGTAAGTCACGTCACGACACACTGCAAAAAAGTGAAATCTAAGCAAGCCTTAATATCTTATATTGAGTGATAATTCACTTAAAATTAGTGTTTTTCTTGTTTTGTTTTACCAACCTAAATTATCTAACGTCATTGACAGATAATTTTGCTAATTTTAACATTGAAAAAAGGCTTAATACAAGTAATTGATCTTATTAAGGTAAATTATCTAGAAAATATCTTGAAATAAGATATATTACTTGTATTAAGCTTTTTTTTTGGTTAAAATAAGCAGAATTATCACTCAATATAAGATATGTAGGCTTGCTTAGATTTCACCTTTTGCAGTGCAATATTTGAGAAGGTATCGACAGATACTTGAACCAGGTGACCTAGGACCTATGACGTTTAGGCATAACACTGACCTTGTACAGTTGGTTGACCTTGTCCTGGCATTTGATGTAGGCTTCATAGTCAGCAAACACCTTGAACCTGTACATAAAACATTAGATAAGAAGAAATTGAAGAAAATACATTTCAGGTGCGTTTGCACACATAGAGCTTGCCCTTTTGATTGGTGGGGTTTAAAAAATGTATATATATTTGATCTCTTTTCTATCTTGTAATGTTAAATGCAACAAATTGCCTATCAAACTAGATGATTTCTCATCAACTCATAAATCTTGAAAAAAGTCCCCTCCCCTCCCTTCTGCCACCACGCAGTGCATTGCTGCGCTCATCCCCGTCGCATGTGCAAGCTACCTACCGCCGCCTAGTGGTGAATTTCAAATAAATAACGCCAGTAGGTTACTTTGGAGTTGCTAGCATGTGTTGTATCTCACGGTCAGGGACAGGGAAGGGGCAACTGCAGTTGGACTGTTTGTCAGGGTAAAACAAATTCAAATAAGTAAGGACTAGTTTGCTTGTTTTGACAGCGTAGCCTAGCTAACTAGCTAATTAATCTAGCCTGTATTAATGATGATCAGCTAGTATAGCCCATCCCAGCAGTGGCAAAGATGCTTAACTCCCTTTCATCTGTGGTTCTAGCTTGCTAAGCCTACAATGTGTGATGAGTGAGTGTGCCCTTTTTGTACTTTGAGCACCTGCACCACCAAAGGCCCTATGCACGGCCCCTGTGTGAGTGTGAGTGAGCGAGTGTGAGTGAGTGTGTGTGTTGATGTGATTACCTGTCGTGGTGCATCAGCAGGTCCACAAGTTCCTTGAAGAGGTCAGGCTGCTTGGGGCTGAAGAAGCCACCAGCGATCTGGTCCATGGCCTGCTTCAGCTCGGGAATACGGTTGTAGTACTCAGAGGCGTGGTATCTGTGTAAGACAAAGGTCAGTGTTTAAATCTCGCTGTTCAGATCGACGCGCTCTCCAGTTTGGTTTTGTCTCTCTATTATCTTAAACAGAAAAACATATGTTATCCAAAACATTGAGATACAAGGGAGACCTGGCCAAACAGTATCTCTGCCCTGTATATCTCCCTCTGACTGTATCCTGACTGGAACAGCCTCAGTATCCCCCTACTCCCCTTACAGAACTCCCATTCCTGTGGATCAGTTTCTCCTTACTTCCCTGTCCCTTACCCAGTGTCCTCTCTGCCTCCCTGTCCCCATGTGCATGTCCTCATGCTCACCCTTTGCCGGCATCCATTGCATCCACATCCTCCACTCTCATGCCGAAGATGAAGAGGTTCTCCTCTCCGGCCTCCTCGGCCATCTCCACGTTGGCTCCATCCATGGTGCCGATGGTCAGAGCGCCGTTCAGCATGAACTTCATGTTGCCAGTGCCAGAGGCCTCTGTGCCAGCTGTAGAGATCTGCTCAGACAGGTCGGCAGAGGGGATGGCTGGTAGGAGACAAGGATGGTGAGGAAAACTTGAAGCATAGGAATGCAGTACAAGAGGAGTATACGTTATAACAGATGTTACGTCTAGTTAGACATTGCAACAACAGATACCCATGGGGTTACGGGTTAGTCAGTCACCTTTCTCAGCCAGGGTGACTCTGTAGTTCTCCAAGAAGATGACTTTGAGGCGGTCGCCGACAACGGGGTCGTGGTTGACAACCTCACCGATAGCTGTGATGAGACGGATGATCATCTTGGCTGTGTGGTAGCCTGGTGCAGCCTGGGAGAAAAGCAGGGGGGAGAGGTGTTGCATAATAACAGTGAGTTGTGGATGGGAGGTATTGTTCTATATGTACTTCCTATAACTAAACTCTGGGGGCTGTGAAGGCTGAGGGGCACCAAACATACCTTTCCTCCAACCATGATTGTTCTTGGGGTCCAGTGCTTGTTGGGCTCCTTCTTGATACCTGAGAAAGAGACAGAGGGGTATATAGTGAGTGAGTGAGTGAGTGAGTGAGTGTGAGTGAGTGAGTGAGTGAGTGAGCCAGGGAAGTACTAACGGTTATAGTAAGTGATCATGTGCAGACAGTTGAGCAGCTGTCGCTTGTACTCGTGGATTCTTTTGACCTGGAAGTCAAACATGGACTGCGGGTTGATCTTGACCTTGTAGTGCTCCTCCAGGTGCACAGCGAACTTCAGCTTGTTCTCCTACATTAGGGGGGATATGATGGGGGCATGGAGTTAGCACAGACATACAGTAGGCTGTTACAGTTGACAACTTAGTGAGACTCACCTGCTTGATTTTGGCGATGTCACGGATGAAAGAATCATCATTAATGAACTTCAACAGTCTCTTAAGCTGGTCAAGGTCACGGACAAACTCCTCTCCAATTTTCTGACCAACAAGATGACATGAGAATTGTTAGTGTGCAAGTATCAGAACAGAAACATCTATTTAACAACACTCATATTATAAATTATTATATAAATATAAGGATGTTTTCTATTTATATACACAAATGGCTACATCCAGTGCAAAACTCTTATTCCATTCTAAATTCTAATGCTTTTGCAACAGTCCCTGCACCTCTGCGATGACCTCTGCCAAGCCGGGGTTGCACATAACCAGCCAGCGACGGGGGGTGATCCCGTTGGTCTTGTTCTGAAACTTGTGTGGGTCCAACTCATAGAAGTCCTTGAACCTGCACATAGTAGCACAACAGATATCAAGTTAGTTCACTTTAGCTCTTCAAACAAATCCATTCAAAATGTGCACGCATCACCAATAGTATCATCATGTGTATGTGTTGTGCCGTTTAAATATGATGATTTACAGTAGGGAAAAAAAGTATTTAGTCAGCCACCAATTGTGCAAGTTCTCCCACTTAAAAAGATGAGAGAGGCCTGTAATTTTCATCATAGGTACACGTCAACTATGACAGACAAATTGAGAAAAAAAATTCTCCAGAAAATCACATTGTAGGATTTTTTATGAATTTATTTGCAAATTATGGTGGAAAATAAGTATTTGGTCACCTACAAACAAGCAAGATTTCTGGCTCTCACAGACCTGTAACTTCTTCTTTAAGAGGCTCCTCTGTCCTCCACTCGTTACCTGTATTAATGGCACCTGTTTGAACTTGTTGTCAGTATAAAAGACACCTGTCCACAACCTCAAACAGTCACACTCCAAACTCCACTATGGCCAAGACCAAAGAGCTGTCAAAAGACACCAGAAACAAAATTGTAGACCTGCACCAGGCTGGGAAGACTGAATCTGCAATAGGTAAGCAGCTTGGTTTGAAGAAATCAACTGTGGGAGCAATTATTAGGAAATGGAAGACATACAAGACCCCTGATAATCTCCCTCGATCTGGGGCTCCACGCAAGATCTCACCCCGTGGGGTCAAAATTATCACAAGAACGGTGAGCAAAAATCCCAGAACCACACGGGGGGACCTAGTGAATGACCTGCAGAGAGCTGGCACCAAAGTAACAAAGCCTACCATCAGTAACACACTACGCCGCCAGGGACTCAAATCCTGCAGTGCCAGACGTGTCCCCTTGCTTAAGCCAGTACATGTCCAGGCCCGTCTGAAGTTTGCTAGAGTGCATTTGGATGATCCAGAAGAGGATTGGGAGAATGTCATATGGTCAGATGAAACCAAAATTGAACTTTTTGGTAAAAACTCAACTCGTCGTGTTTGGAGGACAAAGAATGCTGAGTTGCATCCAAAGAACACCATACCTACTGTGAAGCATGGGGAAGCATGGGGCTGTTTTTCTGCAAAGGGACCAGGACGACTGATCCGTGTAAAGGAAAGAATGAATGGGGCCATGTATCGTGAGATTTTGAGTGAAAACCTCCTTCCATCAGCAAGGGCATTGAAGATGAAACGTGGCTGGGTCTTTCAGCATGACAATGATCCCAAACACACCGCCCGGGCAACGAAGGAGTGGCTTCGTAAGAAGCATTTCAAGGTCCTGAAGTGGCCTAGCCAGTCTCCAGATCTCAACCCCATAGAAAATCTTTGGAGGGAGTTGAAAGTCTGTGTTGCCCAGCGACAGCCCCAAAACATAACTGCTCTAGAGGAGATCTGCATGGAGGAATAGGCCAAAATACCAGCAACAGTGTGTGAAAACCTTGTGAAGACTTACAGAAAACGTTTGACCTGTGTCATTGCCAACAAAGGGTATATAACAAAGTATTGAGAAACTTTTGTTATTGACCAAATACTTATTTTCCACCATAATTTGCAAATAAATTCATAAAAAATCCTACAATGTGATTTTCTGGATTTTTTTCCCTCATTTTGTCTGTCATAGTTGACGTGTACCTATGATGAAAATTACAGGCCTCTCTCATCTTTTTAAGTGGGAGAACTTGCACAATTGGTGGCTGACTAAATACTTTTTTCCCCCACTGTAAATGTATTTGTGTTTGTGTAGGACACGTACAGAGTGGCGATGAGGATCTCAGAGTGGATGCGGGCCACGCCGTTGACAGCATGGGAACCAACGATACACAGATGAGCCATGTTGACTTTCTTGCATCCGCCCTCCTCAATCAGGGACATGCGACGCAGGCGGTCATTGTCGCCAGGGTACTTAGAGGCAACATACTGGAGGAACAAGTCAAACAAAAGTTTAGGTTTCCACAAGGTGGACATTGTTATTCTGTAACAAAGTTGGATTTCAATGAAGTTAGCCTATAATACCACGTTTTGGTACAATAATTCCAGTTAGATAAAGCGTAAGGAACACTTATCTGTAATAACACTTCCTGCACGGTAGGCTACCATTAGTCTTTGTGCCATCGGCCTCACGTACCTCCAAGAAGCGACGGTTGATCTCGAAGATGATCTCCAGGTGACGGGGCAGCAGATGATGGAACAGGTCAAGGGGCCAGCGCTCCAGGGCCTCAGGCAGCACGGTGTGGTTTGTGTAGGCACAGGTACGGACACACACGTCCCAGGCCTGGACACACACAGGGACAGAGGTAAGATAATACCATTTATAAACCTCATGGTTAATTTGCCCCCTTCTAGACAGAAGTAGGATAAATGAATGGTAGTCTTAATAGTCCTAGCTTTACATTTGTGCTAAATCTTTATCTGTAGTGTGTTGCCAAGCCAACACATTCTACTATGCTGGTATTTGTTGCCCCCTGCTGGTATCATTATTAAAGTACAACCCCACACTCCATGGCTTTCGAAGTATACTGGATGTACCGTACACTACTGCCCAGGGCAGTTCCAATGAAAATAGTTCAGTCTACCCAGTGTGACACATCAGAACCAATGATGTATATACACCTTGGATTGCTGATGCCATGTATTGACCATTGAGAGGCTTTGAAGCCACAGGTCGGCCATATTGGCACTCTCCAGTCAGAGCAGTCTTCCATAGGAATGAATGGAATTCTATAGTATTTAAATTAAATGTTTCAAGGATTTAAGTATTTTCTTGTTGTAGTGGGGACAGTAACATTAGTAATCTATTTATTTCATGTTTTATTTGTATATTTATCTCACATAATATAATTTAAAAGTATGCATTAAGGTGTCTGTAATAGAATAAATGTGGCAAAAACTAATGTAGACATTCATAAATAAATTTCTATAGCTTTTAAAATATTTTTTACAACGGTGAGGGAGTGCCAAGATGGAGGCACGGTGGCTTCAACACAGCGCCCCCTATCAGTCATCTAGTGTATATATAAATTATTGATCAGAACCAGTGTAGTTGTACAGCTGTAAAACACATTCAGTTGTCATGATGATAGTTATCTCATCCACTCACCTTGTCCCAACCCAGCTTCTCCTCATCAACCAGTACCCTCATTAGCTTCCACTCACCTTGTCCCAACCCAGCTTCTCCTCATCAACCAGTACCCTCATTAGCTTCCACTCACCTTGTCCCAACTCAGCTTCTCCTCATCAAGCAGGACCCTCATCAGCTCAGGAATAGCCATGGCAGGGTGAGTGTCATTCAGCTGGATGGCAACCTGGATGTGACAGATATTGAGTACATTGTTATTATTTTTATTATATCACAATTTCACATCAGAACAAGTCATCAAAATAACTATACTTAAGCCAGTGACATGGAGACAGTTGCAGTCAAATACATTGGCACCCTTGCACTTTACAATGGAACGCAATGGAGCAAAATGTTCTGTTTTAAGTGAAAAATCAACATTTCAGTTTTGATTATAATTTTTTGGGTCCAGTGCCATTGTAAATCAAACAAATACGTTGTAAATCAAACTCCAGTTGACCACAACTGTAAGTGACATGAAGACATATCAGTATATGTTTGAATAACCAATAGGGGGTTCTCACTTTGTTCGGCAGCTCGGCAAAGTCTGTGCGGACGATCTCTCTGGAGCCAAACTTGGAGGCCTTGAAACGACGGATGATGTCCTGCAGAGTGGCAGCCACCACAAAGTACTCCTGCTTCAGACGAAGCTCCTTGCCCTCAAAGAACTGGGGAGGAAGACATGTAGAGGTGAGTCCACACTGACCTGCACATCTGTCTGTCACCATCTTGAATTCATCACAATTCACAAGTTTTCAAATTCTAGTATGTATCCTTACGTTATCGTTGGGGTACAGCACACGGGAAATGTTCTCACACAAGTTTCTGTCCAACACAGCCTGAATGTAGCCACCAACGTTGACTGTTGAGACAGGGAAAAACAAACCCTAAGGATAATGGTTCCCAGTGGCCAATTACGTCATGCTACATGAGTAGCCATTTGCAGATTTGACTAAATAAGCATATGAAATGGTGGAATGCAGCCAGTCAAGGTGAAAACAATTAGCCAAGCAAAGTGTACACTTACAGTCTTTCAGGTTGAAGTCGCATGGGGCCTTAGCAGACCACAGTCGCATGGTGTTGACAATGTTGTTTCTGTAGCCGGGAATAGGGGTGTCGTATGGCAGAGCCAACACTACCTGTCAACGCAATGACAAGAGACTGAATTTAAAGAAACCTGCTAACAGAATCCATATTCATTGATGGTTCATTGGTGGCATCCAGTTGCCATAGCAGCACCTTGTTTTTCTCTCCCTTCTCAGACACACACACACACACACTCGTCTCCCTCATATGCACCCTCAATCTCACCCCAACCCCTGTCCTTTATTCACCTGAGTGTCAACCCATTTCACACCATCTGGGGTGTGCTCGGTCCTGCCATAAAATCTGACGGGACGCATGTACTCGGGGCGGGCCTTCTCCCAAGGGTTGCCGTAACGCAGCCAATCATCGGCCTCCTCAACCTGTCAATCATTGGGTTATACAAAAAATGTAATATGTTCCTACTAGCACTGACTTTGCTGATAACTACTTTATTGAGGGAAAATGTATTTGCTACGACTGTGATATGTGGTTGTATCACCCAGCTATCTTAAGATGAATGCATTAATTGTAAGTCACTCTGGATAACAGCGTCTGCTAAATTACTAAAATTGAAATGTAATACAGTCTGTCGGGCAAAGTTGTTTCACAGTCCACCCCTGTGTCTTATGGTCTGAAAATGATGGGGAAACATAAGAAAAAGTTCCCCAAAAGCATAGGAGTGTATATATGTTACCTGCCAGCCATTGACAATCTTCTGGTTGAAGATGCCAAACTCATAGCGGATACCATAGCCATAGGCAGCAAGGCCCAGAGAAGCCATTGAGTCCAGAAAGCATGCTGAGGACCAGGGAAGACTTAGGTTAGGGTTACACTGGCCAAATTAACTTATCATGTTTATAATCATGTTATATCATTATATAATGTTTAGCATTCTAGTGTAATTCAAACAACCGTCTAAGGCACACCAATGTCACACTCTCTCTGTGAGAGGAAGTAGCTAGGCAACTGACCGGCAAGACGACCAAGACCACCGTTTCCCAGGCCAGCATCCTCCTCCATGTCCTCCAGCTCCTCCATGTCCAAACCCAGCTATGGAGAATAGAGGGGCTCAGGTCAAGTCAGGTTCAAATCACAGCTCTGTGGCCATGACATTCAGTTAAAACAGGGGTGGATCTTTTGACCCCCCCAAAAAAATGAACGAGGGTAGAAAATGTAGCTATGTTACACAAGGTGAAGTCAGTTTGACTGCCGTGGTGAGCCACAGCAATGAAAAAGCTATCTGAATGACTGTGAGCATCCCTCACCTGGTATACGGCCTCATCACAGGCGTTCTCCAGGGCCAGGTTCACCATAGTGTTCTGCAGGGTGCGACCCATGTAAAACTCCAGGGAGATATAGTACACCCGCTGAGGACAAGAGAGGTGGGGGATAGAGTGAGAGAGAGATGAGTGTGGGATACAGTAGCAGAGCTAACAACCATAGGAGACAATATTAAAGGTTTGGCCATCTTATTGATTCTCTAACCCAATGAGTCACAGTCTGCTGTTTTAATAAGTGCATTGAATTATTTTATGGACTGTTGAACACTTGGTGAACGACAGTAACCAAAATACTAATGAACCCAAATGCTGATGTGAGTGTAATGTGTCAGATACAGTAACACAAACCCATTCAAACTGTCAAGGAAATTCCTAGAATACTTTTTATGGTCTGCCTGTAAACATGAGCGTGTGGAACTCTGACACCTGAGCCTTACAGTTGTTTAGCCTTTGACATTTTACATGTTTTTCTCTTGGTGTTGGATAGGGAGGTCTGGCACACTCTCTGGCAGAGAGAGTAGAGGAGGGGCGAGAGGGGGGAGGAGGGGGCGGAGGGGAGAGAGGAGGGAAGGAGGGGGCGGATGGGCGAGAGGGGGGAGGAGGGGACGGAGGGGAGAGAGGAGGGGGAGGAGGACAGAGAGGAGGGGTGATAGGCGCTACGGGAGACAGATTGCTGTTGGTGTTACGTAACATTGGCATTTTGGCTCAGGCAAAAATAGCTTCAGCTGGGGTTGTTGTAAAGGTTAGTCTGTGTGTGATACTCATGAATAGTAAAAGAGAGGTCTGAAAACATACTGTAGCTGTACCAGGGAGGGTACTGATATCAAGTATGTACAGGGCTAGTGTATCAAGTATGTACAGGGCTAGTGTATCAAGTATGTACAGGGCTAGTGTATCAAGTATGTAGAGAGCTAGTGTATCAAGTCTAATAAATGACTTAATGTTGTACTTTGGGGTACAGTGTACGAGTGAACCCTCCAAATGAGCTCTCTATCTTGTGTAAATGTGCAACTAAATGTCTACCAAATAAATATGGCCATATATCATAAAATTGGTAACAATTTGGGTACAAGTATGATAGGTTGGGTTAAGGCTTCTCTTAAATACTATATTTTAACCACTGGGGGTGGTCTTGAGCCAAACAGGCCCCCCTAAATGGTCAAAAATATTATCCAGAAATTACTCATTCCACAGGGGAGACTCTATAAGGTCACTGCTGACACTGCTGACCTAAAACTGACCCTGACCTTGACCCTTAACTTAACCCTTACCCTGACCCTTACCCTAAACCTGACCCTAACTATGACCCTAACCTAATTTGTGCCAATTCTGACATTTAAATATCGGTTTGCAGATCAGGAGTTTCCGTATAGATATTTCCATTGCACAGTACACATACCTCCCCCATGAAAATCTAATTACTAAGGAGTGTGTGGTTTCATTAGATGAGAAATAAATTATGATATCATATATGTAAATGAACCAGTCAATACTCAATGAAACATGTGAGTTAAACGATTAGCAATTCAATTCACAGTAGCCGGCCGCGACCGGGAGTCCCATGGGGCGGCGCACAATTGGCCCAGCGTCGTCCAGGGTAGGGGAGGGAATGGCCGGCAGGGGATGTAGCTCAGTTGGTAGAGCATGGCGTTTGCAACGCCAGGGTTGTGGGTTCGATAAAATAATGTATGCGCTAACTGTAAGTCGCTCTGGATAAGAGCGTCTGCTAAATGACTAAAATGTAAAATGTAAAATGATATGCACTCGTTGATGTTTCAATAACTCAGTCCCTTTCACTCCAATATTTTGATATAGTTTATACCACCATGGCAGTGATACTGTCCATGCTGAGAACATTTCCCCAGTGAGTTACAGTTTTCCTGTCCAAGACCACATCATTTGCAGATGTATTAAATACATTAGATGAAATGCATCATCATCAACAAAACAACGGTCGTTTTTTGGCATGTAAGGAGAACAGCTCTCTATGTTCTCATACATTTAAACTCTAACCAGCCTCCCAATTTTCTTCTCAGATTAAATGTCCTCTTGCCCTCCCTGCTAATGGGTTTCTGTCTTGACCTTTCTATCAGGGAATACCTTTTGACCTTTCAGCTAGGGACACCAAAACCACCAGCTGACCTCGGATGATGTAATGAAGTAGAAGGTCAGAAGGAAAGTGCTGTACAGGCAGCAACTTCTTCGTGTATTGTACTTACCTTAGTTGGTATAAACATGCTATAAACATGGTATAAACATGTTATAAACATATATATATATATATATATATATATATATATATATATATATATATATATATATATATATATATATACATATTTCACAGAGGGAATATCATATATGATATCTGTGACATATTGGTAAAATATAATATCTGATTTAGTTTTTTCTGTGTCAAGAAGATTTCTTACGGCTTTAGATCCTGTTCATCGTTACTGAGTAGGTTTCATTGTCTGTAAGGATGTTGCATGAATAAGGTAGTTATGGAAGAGGCTGATTCACAACTAAATAGAAGGCTCAGTAACATAAAACTAATCAATGAGGGTATGGAACAAAGTTTTTCCCTGCTCCTTTACACTCGTTGATGTCAATTGGCACTTCTGCTACTCCTACAGCTGTAGCTATATCAGCTCCAGGATGAACTACGTGTACGAGGTGGGGGGGAGGAGAGAAGGTCACAGACAGGTTTAGTATAGCAGATCATCACGACTGAGGAGCACTAGTGAATTGGAAATGTCATGGTGATACTGCTTGCATTAATGCAGCAATGCAACATTTGGCAAAGAGACTTAACCCAGGGACAGAGACCCTGTGTGGACAGCAGCATGTTGCTGGGGAATGACTAGTAAAAAAAACTTACCATAGTGAATTATACAACCAGGCTTCAAATGTGTCATTTGTTAAGAGTATACAGTATGTGTTAAGAGTATACAGTATGTGTTAAGAGTATACAGTATGTGTGTTAAGAGTATACAGTATGTGTTAAGAGTATACAGTATGTGTTAAGAGTATACAGTATGTGTGTTAAGAGTATACAGTATGTGTTAAGAGTATACAGTATGTGTTAAGGGGCTCCTGAGTGGCGCAGTGGTCTAACTGTGCCACTAGAGATCCTGGTTCGAATCCAGGCTCTGTCGCAGCCGGCCGCGACCGGGAGACTCATGGGCGACGCACAATTGGCCCAGCGTTGTCCAGGGTAGGGGAGGGAATGGCCGGCAGGGATGTAGCTCAGTTGATAGAGCATGGCGTTTGCAACGCCAGGGTTGTGGGTTCGATTCCCACGGGGGATCAGTATAAAAAAAAAATGTATTCACTAACTGTAAGTCGCTCTGGATAAGAGCGTCTGCTAAATGACTAAAATGTAAATGTAAATGTTAAGAGTATACAGTATGTGTGTTAAGAGTATACAGTATGTGTTAAGAGTATACAGTATGTGTGTTAAGAGTATACAGTATGTGTGTTAAGAGTATACAGTATGTGTGTTAAGAGTATACAGTATGTGTTAAGAGTATACAGTATGTGTGTTAAGAGTATACAGTATGTGTTAAGAGTATACAGTATGTGTGTTAAGAGTATACAGTATGTGTGTTAAGAGTATACAGTATGTGTGTTAAGAGTATACAGTATGTGTGTTAAGAGTATACAGTATGTGTGTTAAGAGTATACAGTATGTGTGTTAAGAGTATACAGTATGTGTGTTAAGAGTATACAGTATGTGTGTTAAGAGTATACAGTATGTGTGTTAAGAGTATACAGTATGTGTGTTAAGAGTATACAGTATGTGTTAAGAGTATACAGTATGTGTTAAGAGTATACAGTATGTGTGTTAAGAGTATACAGTATGTGTGATATTAAATTGCCATGGAGATCTTATGATCTCGTGTGGCTCAGTTGGTAGAGCAGGGTTGTGGGTTTGATTCCCATGGGGGACCAGTAGGAAACAAAGTACAAAAATGTATGCACTCACTACTGTAAGTTGCTCTGGATAAGAGAATCTGACAACTAAAATGTAAAAATATGATGTTTTCAAACCATATGTCCTAAGTTGGCTATTATCCTGCTAATAACACTGGCCACTGGAACAGTAGGTCTGAGGTCGGAGGCACACAATAATACATTCATTACTAAAATAGTGTGGTATAACCAAGACCACTGGAATGTAACATTACAATGTTATTTACTTTTCTCACAGTATGGCCATATATTTCCCATATCATTATTTTTCAAAAAAATTAACATGGAATGCTCTTTATGATGAATGACTAATGTTGTCTATGTTTCATTGCTAGATGTTACTGTGAAACCAAAGGGGAAATTTGACATCCTATTCTATTCAATTTCTTTCTGTTTATTTCTATTCTATGGATTTTAGGAGGATACAGATGATACGAGCATTTTAACAGTGGAACTTACTTTGGGATCTTTCTCATAGTAGTACTGCTGGGTTCTGATCCACTTGCCCACCAAGTGGTCGCGCACGGTGTTGGCGAGAGCAAAGTAGTAATCCCGTTTGGTTGCCACATTTCTGTCCTTGACCAGTGTAAAATGGAGATGCCTATTGAAAGCGACCTTCAGTTCTGCGACATTTTCCACACCGGCAAGACCTCTCACGGAGATCTGCTTCCTTTTATCGTGGTCTGACAACGGTTTTGACATGATGCTCTAACACCGGCTTCCTTGTTACAGTAAAAGGTGCACGTCCACCCAGTTCAGATACTACTACAGAAGCACCCACATGGATGGGCCACGTTCACCTATTTATAAGAGTGATCATGAATATTAAGAAGAAGGTGGGGCATACTCAAAAGGGAGATCCAATTACTACTCAGTCCCTATTATTACATAGGAATATTTTCAAATGTTTAGATTAAGGCCTATTTCACATCTTGCAGTCTAGAAACTAAATTAATCTGAATTGAATTGTCATGAAAAACAAACTTTGAACTTTTAAGTGTCTATGGATTTAGGCGTATCTGAGAGATAAGAAAGCTCAGATTTGTATTTTATTTTAAATTGACTCATATTGAACTAATTTTTTGGCACCAAAGTACTTCCATACTTTTTTTAACTGGTACAAGGCTACCTTCAGACGAGTCTTGTGAGAGTCCTAGAGCAAAACAACCAACATGTACTGTAGGTGTTCCTAAGAGTCTCACCTTTCAATGGTGGGTACTACATATTAGTGTGTAGCCCAAACTGACTTCAGACGAGTCCCATGACGCTTGTGGGTGTCGCAGAGCAAAACCGAGAACACCATCGTGAGAGTCTCATCTTTCTATAGGTCGGACGCTACAGACGTTTTCGTGAGAAGTCCGATTTTCGGAAGGTCTCCTGTTCTGACAAACACAGTTGAAGTTGGCCACCTTCCACCACAGATGCAGAAGGACAACATCGGCGGATGCGATGGATTGAGATTGATTTTTATACCGGTGTTCTGCTGGTATAAAATGTATAATAGGAATTATCCTATGAATTTGTTCTACTAGTATTGCGCTATTTCTCTCTACAACCACAGAGTTTCTAAACCCAGAGGCGCAACATCCCCAGCCCTCCGGGAACGCTTGCGAAACAGACTACGTTTTTAATGTCACATGCACAACTACAGTGAAATGCCTTTCTTGCAAGCTCTAACCCCAACAATCCAGTAATCAATAACAATGTAATACAAAAAATAACAAGGTAGAACAAAAACACACAAGATATACAAATAAGAAATAAGTAGAACATGAGAAGTAAGTAAGCGTACTATATACAGGGTCAGTTCCAGTACCATTATTTACAATGTGCAGGGATACTGGATCAATAGAGGTAGATATGCATAGAGGTAAGGTGACTAGGCAACACGATATAAGATCAACAGAGTAGCAGCAGCTTGTATGTGAGTGGGTGTGTGTCACTAACGTCAGGGAGAGACCAATGCGCAGCGTTGAAGGTGAACATATTTCTATTTATTAGGGTATGATCACACGATCAAAATAACAGACGAAAACGTGATGTCTACGGTTTAACACAAACCAAATAAGAACAAGAAACCACAAACACAAAGTGAAAGACAGTTAAATATGGCTCCCAATCAGAGACAACCAGCTGACACTCGTTGCCTCTGATTGGGAGTCACTCAGGCCAACATAGAAATACAAACATAGAATTACACACCCTGGCTCAACATAACAGTGTCCCCAGAGCCAGGGCGTGACAGTACCCCCCCCTAAAGGCGCGGACTCCGACCGCGCCAACTAAATACCACAGGGAGGGACCGGGTGGGCACTCCGCCTTGGCGGCGGATCCGGCTCGGGCCTGATCCCCACTCCTCTCCAACCCCCCAAAGTACCCCTGGTCCGGTCTGGCCCCGCTGGCCGGAGCTGGACTGCACACTGATGGAGCGGATTGCTCTAGCTCCGGCGTAACGCATCTGACCGGTGCCGGACCAGGCACCAGTGGAACAGGCACGGGCCGTGCCGGACCGACGACGCACACCACTGGCTTGGTGTGGGGAGCAGGAGCGGACCGAGCCGGGCTGACGAAACGCACCACTGACTTGGTGCGGGGAGCAGGAGCGGGCCGGACCGGGCTGACGAAGCGCACCACTGACTTGGTGCGGGGAGCTTGGATGGGCCGGACTGGGCTGGCGACGCGCACCACAGACTTGGTGCGGAGAGCAGGAACGGGCCGGATAGGGCTGACGAAATGCACCACAGACTTGGTGCGGGGAGCAGGAATGGGCCGGACTGGGCTGGCGACGCGCACCAGACTTGGTGCGGAGAGCAGGAACGGGCCGGACAGGGCTGACGAAACGCACCACAGCCTTGGTGCGGGGAGCAGGAATGGGCCGGACTGAGCTGGCGACGCGCACAACAGACTTGGTGCGGAGAGCAGGACCGGGCCGGACAGGGCTGACGAAACGCACCACTGACTTGGTGCGGGGAGCAGGAATGGACCGGACCGTACTGGAGACACACACCACTGGCCCTACACCGGGATCTGGAACGGGCCGGACCGGACTGGCAACACACGCCAGTACCTCTCGCCGTGCCTCTACATCCTCCATCCCCTCTTCGACCAGTGGCCCCCGTAACCTGGCGGCCTCCTCTGGCAACCCGCTGGACCGCTCTATCGCGGCCTCCTGCTGGTCCGACGTCGTGAGCCCCCCCCCTAAAAAATTTCTGGGAGTCTCTCTTCCCCGTGGGCCAGGCCTCGATAATTCTCGCCCAACTCTCGCTCTTCTGCTTCCAATCTCCGCCATTCAAAATAAATCAGCCAAGACCTCAGAAAAAAATGGTAGACCTCAACAAGTCTGGTTCGTCCTTAGGAGCAGTTTCCAAACGCCTGAAGGTACCACGTTCATCTGTACAACCAATAGTACGCAACTATAAACACCATTGGACCACGCAGCCATCATACCGCTCCGGAAGGAGACGCGTTCTGTCTCCTAGAGATGAACGTACTTTGGTGTGAAAAGTGCAAATAAATCCCAGAACAACAGCAAAGGACCTTGTGAAGATGCTGGAGGAAACAGGTACAAAAGTATCTATATCCAAATAAAAACAAGTCCTATATCGACATAACCTGAATGGCCGCTCAGCAAGGAAGAAGCCACTGCACATGGGGACAAAGATCGTACTTTTTGGAGAAATGTCCTCTGGTCTGATGAAACAAAAATAGAACTGTTTGGCCATAATGACCATCTTTATGTTTGGAGGAAAAAGGGGAGACCTTGCAAGCCAAAGAACACCAACCCAACCGTGAAGCACGGGGGTGGCAGCATCATGCTGTGGGAGTGCTTTGCTGCAGGAGGGACTGGTGCACTTCACAAAATATATGGCATCATGAGGAAGGACAATTATGTGGATATATTGAAGCAGCATCTCAAGACATCAGTCAGGAAGTTAAAGCTTGGTCGCAAATGGATCTTCCAAATGGACAATGACCCCAAGCATACTTCCAAAGTTGTGGCAAAATGGCTTAAGGACAACAAAGTCAAGTTATTGGAGTGGCCATCACAAAGCCCTGACCTCAATCCTATAGAAAATCTGTGGGCAGAACTGAAAAAGCGTGTGCGAGCAAGGAGGCCTACAAACCTGACTCGGTTACACCAGCTCTGTCAGGAGGAATGGGTCAAAATTCACCCAACTTATTGTGGGAAGCTTGTGGAAGGCTACCTGAAACGTTTGACCCAAGTTAAACAATTTAAAGGCAATGCTACCAAATACTAATTGAGTGTATGTAAACTTCTGACCCACTGGGAATGTGATGAAAGAAATACAAGCTGAAATAAATCATTCTCTCTACTATTATTCTGACATTTCACATTCTTAAAATAAAGTGGTGATCCTAACTGACCTAAGAAAGGGAATTTCTACTAGGATTAAATGTCAGGAATTCTGAAAAACTGAGTTTAAATATACAGTGGGGAAAAAAGTATTTAGTCAGCCACCAATTGTGCAAGTTCTCCCACTTAAAAAGATGCGAGAGGCCTGTAATTTTCATCATAGGTACACGTCAACTATGACAGACAAATTGAGAAAATAATTTACAGAAAATCACATTGTATGATTTTTAATGAATTTATTTGCAAATTATGGTGGAAAATAAGTATTTGGTCACCTACAAACAAGCAAGATTTCTGGCTCTCACAGACCTGTAACTTCTTCTTTAAGAGGCTCCTCTGTCCTCCACTCGTTACCTGTATTAATGGCACCTGTTTGAACTTGTTTTCAGTATAAAAGACACCTGTCCACAACCTCAAACAGTCACACTCCAAACTCCACTATGGCCAAGACCAAAGAGCTGTCAAAGGACACCAGAAACAAAATTGTAGACCTGCACCAGGCTGGGAAGACTGAATCTGCAATAGGTAAGCAGCTTGGTTTGAAGAAATCAACTGTCGGAGCAATTATTAGGAAATGGAAGACATACAAGACCACTGATAATATCCCTCGATCTGGGGCTCCACGCAAGATCTCACCCCGTGGGTTCAAAATGATCACAAGAACGGTGAGCAAAAATCCCAGAACCACACGGGGGGACCTAGTGAATGACCTGCAGAGAGCTGGGACCAAAGTAACAAAGCCTACCATCAGTAATACACTACGCCACCAGGGACTCAAATCCTGCAGTGCCAGACGTGTCCCCCTGCTTAAGCCAGTACATGTCCAGGCCCGTCTGAAGTTTGCTAGAGTGCATTTGGATGATCCAGAAGAGGATTGGGAGAATGTCATATGGTCAGATGAAACCAAAATTGAACTTTTTGGTAAAAACTCAACTCGTCGTGTTTGGAGGACAAAGAATGCTGAGTTGCATCCAAAGAACACCATACCTACTGTGAAGCATGGGGGTGGAAACATCATACTTTGGGAATGTTTTTCTGCAAAGGGACCAGGACGACTGATCCGTGTAAAGGAAAGAATGAATGGGGCCATGTATCGTGAGAATTTGAGTGAAAACCTCCTTCCATCAGCAAGGGCATTGAAGATGAAACGTGGCTGGGTCTTTCAGCATGACAATGATCCCAAACACACCGCCCGGGCAACGAAGGAGTGGCTTCGTAAGAATCATTTCAAGGTCCTGGAGTGGCCTAGCCAGTCTCCAGATCTCAACCCCATATAAAATCTTTGGAGGGAGTTGAAAGTTTGTGTTGCCCAGTGACAGCCCCAAAACATCACTGCTCTAGAGAAGATCTGCATGGAGGAATGGGCCAAAATATCAGCAACAGTGTGTGAAAACCTTGTGAAGACTTACAGAAAACGTTTGACCTGTGTCATTGCCAACAAAGGGTATATAACAAAGTATTGAGAAACTTTTGTTATTGACCAAATACTTATTTTCCACCATAATTTGCAAATTAATTAATTAAAAATCAAAAAGGGTCAACTCAGATAGTCCGTGTAGCCATTTTGTTAGCTATTTAGTTAGCTATTTAGCAGTCTTATGGCATGGGGATAGAAGCTGTTCAGGAGCCTGTTGGTGTCAGACTTGATGCACCGGTACTGCTTGCCGTGCGGAAGCAGAGAGAACAGTCTATGACTTGGGTGGCTGGAGTCTTTAACGCTTTTCCATGCCTTCTTCTGACACTGCCTGGTATACAGGTCCTGAATGGCTGGGGTTTGGGGTGAAAGAAGTGAAAAATTCTTCCTTAGTTGTTAATTTTCTCGAAATCTAAAGGCACAACCTGGATTCGAACCGATGTCTTAAATAGTAGTAGTTGAACATGTTACTACTCGTGAAAGTGACAAACTTTTCATTTTAGTCAAAAACTACTTTATGTCGAAGGAGCGCCTTTGATGACCGTTAGACCCGATGACGTGTTTCTACACATGAGCTTAGCTAGCCAACTTCACCATGACATCGCCTACAAGTGTGATCGGGGATTTCTATTGGAGAAGCCGTTTTAGCCTATCTTCAGACAGTACTGTCTCTGGTGCTATCATGGAGGCCTGGTTCATTAATAGCAGCTGTGACCCAGTCTGAAAGGCCATGATATTTGAAAGGCATGTCTGGTGAATGTCAGGAGCCAGTGTACACAACACTTGTAGCCTGACACAAACCAAGCACCCCCACAGCTTTAAAGGGAAGGGCAATATTTGTTTCGGTGACCTTTCCGCATTAGGATGGTGTAATCATTACTGCGTCTTGTCCCTGCAGCGAGTTTACTTACTGTAGATGCTGTTTCATACTGAAAACGAATAGAAGAACTGAAACTCTTAGAATATATGTTAACATGAGCCAAACCTTCCATATTTCCAACAACTCAACACCACTTGAAATTTACATAGACCATCTGCATCCAAAACATTTCTCTCGTTGTCATATGCATATGTTGGCGTACAGTATGTATTTACATAAAAAGGTGAACAGTGAATTTGGATGAGCTAGGAAATGCAGGTTCGTAGGGTCATGGGTCGTAATAGGGTCATGGGAAATGACCCCTTGGCAGCTTGTGCGTAGTTACTGTCTGTTTGAGATTTTCTCTGAGATTTTTCAACATCTCGTCCGGAATTGCTGTATAATAAATGTGTAGTGGGCAGTCATATTTGACATACATTACATATGATATTATAAATACCTCACATGTGACTCGTAATGAGACTAAGCAATTAGCCTATTACATTTTTTATCTGACTCTATAAAGATAATTAAAATATACAAGCAAGCATTACGCAATGAGTTGACATTGACTAGCAAGAATTGGTCTGAGAATTGTCTATATCAAAGGCAGATATTTAATTAACATTGTACAATGAATGGATTCACATACAAGGCATAAAGCATCCTCAGTTTTCTCCTATCACAATCATTAAACTGTAACTGTTTTAAAATCACCATTGGCCTCATGGTTAAATCCCTGAGTGGTTTCCTTCCTCTCCGGCAACTGAGTTAGGAAGGACGCCTGTATCTTTGTAATGACAGGGCGTATTGATACGGCAGGTAGCCTGGTGGGTAGGAGCGTTGGGCCAGTAACCGAAAGGTTGCTGGATTGAATCCCTGAGCTGACAAGGTAAAAATCGGTCGTTCTGCCCCAGAGCAAGGCAGTTAACCCACTTTTCCCGGGCGCCGATGACGTGGATGTCGATTAAGGCAGCCCCCCGCACCTCTCTGATTCAGAGGGGTTGGGTTAAATGTGGAAGACACATTTCAGTTGAATGCATTCAGTTGTACAACTGACTAGGTATCCCCCTTTCCAAAGTGTAATTAATAAGTTCACCATGCTCAAATGGCTATTCAATGTCATTTTTTTTTTTTTTTTTACCCATCTAACAATGGGTGCCATTCTTCGCAAGGCATTGAAAAACCTACCTGGTCTTTGTGGTTGAATCTGTGTTTGAAATTCACTGCTCGACTGAGGGACCTTACAGGTAATTGTATGCGTGTGGTACAGAGATGAGGTAGTCATTCAAAAATCATGTTAAACACTATTATTGCACACGGAGTGAGTCCATGCAACTTACCATGTGACTTGTTAAATTCATTTTTACTCCTGAACTTATTTAGGCTTTTAATAACAAATGGGTTGAATACACATTGACTCAAGACATTTCAGCTTTACATTTGTAATTAATTTGTAAAACATTTGAAAAACATAATTCCACTTCGAAATTATGGAGTATTAATCTAAATGTCATCAATTAAAAATTCAGGCTATAACACAATATTTTTGGTAAAAAGTCAAGGGGTGTGAATACTTTCTGAAGGAGCTGTTTATGATGTCAGGGATCTGCTACCTCAGAGCAACTGAATAACTAGAAAACCAGCATAACAGCCCCACCCTCTCTCTCTCTCTCTGTGTGTGTGTGTGTGTGTGTGTGTGTGTGTAGAGAGAGAGCGAGAAACATAGACAGACAGACGTCTTTTGACTTTTTGTGTATATAATCCTCTGTCATTTTGGTACATGTATTTGTTGCCTTGTGTGGCTTCTTTATGTATTTTAAATTGTCAAATAAAATATAATTTCCATTACAACATGTAAGTGCTTTGTTATTTCATCTGACAAAGTACCCTTAATAATACTTTACTGCAATCACACCACCAACAGCACTGCTTTGGCAGTGAAAGTGCATGTACTTTAGAAGGGAAGGTACTTTTGGGGCACGGTCTGTAAAGAGGAAATGTGACCGCACTAAAATGCTCAGCAAAAAGGAAACTGAGAGCAAAAGGCATCTGAAGGGATATATAACTGTCACTTAGTTAGACAAACTGCTTTGAAGGAGTAATGGAATGGAGGGGTTCAGACAGCTTTCGTAGTCTTGTGATGGAATCTTCAGTAATAACATTAACAGTTAGCTAGATAGTTAACGAGGTCTTAACATGACCAAATACAGTCCTTCTGTGAAGTTCTCTTGATATTTGCAATCCACTTGATGACGGACAATTTTTCAAGTTTACACATCTTATGATATTACTGCTGTGTTCAATTCAAGAGGGTAAGACCTTTTTTAATTAATATAACATAGTTTGGTAGACTGGTTGTGGTGTCAAGTGCTGCAAATAATGTCGTAATGACTCATGTACTGTATCTAATAGGTAATCAAATTATAAGTTCAGTCAATGTTTTTAAACTCAATTTGCAAGTGCAAAACTGTAATTGTGTTTGAGATAACTTTTGACATTTATTTGATATCTGGGAAAACAGCCACTAACACACTTAATCTCTGTCTGATGGGTAATCCTTTGGCTGGGATTATCTTTTCCTTTCTTCATTTATAATCAGATAGAAAATGTATGTGGAAGGGTGAATTAGTATTGCCATGTTGCAGGTTCTTGTGTCACAAAAATATTACATTTGTATTAACATCAGTAAGCAAACAGTTGAATACCGAATTGCTGAAGGCCTACTCTCAATGGTGTTTTTTTGTTTTCATAACTGTACCAATGTTCTTGTTTTAAGGTGGGGCAGGAAGCATGCTTAAACTAAACGCTTCATAAAAGAGGAAGATACTTTCTTGGCTTGTTGACTGGAGCAGGGTAGCTGCCTGTCTGAGGACTAACCGACTCATCAGAGGGCTCTGCTGGAAGGTTGCCCAACAGAATAGAGAACACGGCCATTCTTCTAAATCCCACACCTCATCACATTCTCACTGTGTGTGTGTGAACGGAGGAGAGAACAGAGAGGGCCGTTGGAGAGAGAACCATTGGAGGAGGATGAAGTCCATCAAATTGGATCATTCGGCGACAGTCGATGAGCTTACTGATGCCTGCATCAAAGCATTTGGTCAGGATTCATCTCCCTTTGACTCTCTTCTGGTGTAGACAGTTGCAGACAGTACATGCTTAGATAATGTTTTGATTGTTGTTTGGTTTGTACAACTGCAGTAGTTCCTATGTTTAAATGATTTACACAATATGTGGCAGCTTGCCTTGTACAGTGAAGCTCATCCATGTATCTCTGTCTCTCCTTTCCTGGTAGATGATGAAGGCAGGCTAAATGATGAGTCTCTGGTCCGGATGTTTCTCATGATGCATCCCTGGTACCTCTCCTCTGCTGACCTGGCCAAGAAACTCTCCAACAAGTATCCTGACACACTAATGTTCCAAGATGCTAGCAGAGGTTTATTTTTGCCATATTAGCAATGGGCCAAAGGATTACTAGACCAGGGGGTTCAAATCCTTTTGGTGGAAAAGTCATTTTGTTCCTTAACCACACAACAGGTCGCTGGAGGAAAACTGTCTGCCTGAACTCAGGTCACAAATCTGCCATCTTATCAAGTGAGTGAATATAGCATAGAACATCATGGAGCCACAGAGGAAGAACTGCTATAGGTCTTAGTCGTGAGATAGATTCTGTGCATGTCTGTCAACATTAACACACACATATATATATATATATATATATGATTTCCCTGTAAGCAATGGGCATACTATTTCTGTGTAAGCATATGATCTCCATGTAGAAATAGGATTTCCATACTCTCTGGTCTGAGCACTAACTTCTCCCGTCCTGCTTTTCTATCCCTGTAACCCCATCTCTCCGTAAGGTACTGGATCAGCGAGTTCCCAGCAGAGTTTGACCTGAACCCAGAGCTGGCAGAGCAGATCAGAGGGCTGAAGGAGCAGCTGGCCCTGCAGGGAGAGGAGCACCAGAGCACACTCATCAACGTTGACAGTGTGTAAGTGCCCCCTGTCTTCAGCCAGGCAATCTTACAAGAATAGTAGCAGCCAATCAGCCGGGCAGGCATAGTCTCCTCACAGTGACACAGTGACAGCTTAGCATTCAATTTTAATGATACAGTAGAAGGATTTTCAGAGTGCGTGAGTGCATCTACATTCGGCCACTCTCGCAGTACTTCTACTGATAGCTGACACTCCTTCCTTATTCTCTCTAGGCCGTCATATGAGTGGAGAAGGCAGGTGAGCCAACCAGCTCGGTCTGATTTCAAGAAGAGGAAGACGTCTCTCCTCTTTGATCACCTGGACGCATCTGAACTAGCAGAGCACCTCACCTACATGGAGTATAAATCATTCTGTAGGATACTGGTGAGTGGGTGGCCAGCAGGTGGCTCTGTTCGCCAGCTTCTTTCTAGGTCTCACTCAGGTGACTTTGCTTTTGGCTGAAATATGCCGTATTCATTGTATTTGTGGTTTAAGTAAGATAGACTGTGTGTTTGTGTGCACTTTTTACCGTATGTATGTGCATATTGGACACTGTTTTTAAAACGGTCCCTTGCCCTCCAGTTCCAGGACTACCACAGCTTTGTGATGCATGGCTGCACGGTGGATAACCCCATCCTGGAGCGCTTCATCACCCTCTTCAACAGCGTGTCTCAGTGGATCCAGCTGATGGTGCTCAGCAAGCCCACCGCCCCCCAGAGGGCTGCAGTCATGTCCCACTTTATTAGGGTCGCACAGGTCAGTCAATCAACTCCCAGTCCCATGTCAATGAATCAACTCCCAGGTCAGTGAAAGTCAACTTCCAGGTCAGAAAGGGTCAACTACCAGGTCAGAAAAAGTAAATTACCAGGTCACAAAGGGTCAACTCCCAGGTCAGAAAGAGTCAACTCCCAGGTCAGAAAGAGTCAACTGCCCAACCTGGTCTCAGAGCACCAGTCAAAAGTTTGGACACACCTACTCATTCAAGGTTTTTCTGTATTTTTACATGTTTTAATAATAATAATAAGCCATTTAGCAGACGCTTTTATCCAAAGCGACTTACAGTCATGCGTGCATACATTTTTGTGTAGTCCCGGGGATCGAACCCACTACCTTGGCGTTACAAGCGCCGTGCTCTACCAGCTGAGCTACAGAGGACCACATTTTACATTGTAGAATGATAGTGAAGACATCAAAGCTATGAAATAACACATATGGAATCATGTTGAAACCAAAAAAGTGTTAAACAAATCAAAATATATTTTATATTTGAGATTCTTCAAATAGCCACCCTTTGCCTTGATGACAGCTTTGCACACTCTTGGCATTCTCTCAACCAGCTTCATGAGGTAGTCACCTGGAATGCAGGTAGCTTAGTAGCTTAGAGAGAGAGAGAGGTAGCTTAGTGGTTAAGAGCGTTGTGCCAGTAACCGAACGGTCGCTTGTTCTAATCCCCGAGCCGACTAGGTGAAAAATCTGTCGATGTGCCCTTGAGCAAGGCACTTAACCCTAATTGCTCATGTAAGTCGCTCTGGATAAGAGCGTCTGCTAAATGATTAAAATGTAAAAATGATTTCAATTAACAGGTGTGCCTTCTTAAAAGTTCATTTGTGGAATTTCTTTCCTTCTTAATGCGTTTGAGCCAATCAGTTGTGTTGTGACAAGGTAGGGGGGGCATACGGAAGATAGCCCTATTTGGTAAAAGACCAAGTCCATATTATGCCAATAACAGCTCAAATAAGCAAAGAGAAACGACAGTCCATCATTACTTTAAGACATGAAGGTCAATCAATACGGAACATTTCAAGAACTTTTTAAGTTTCTTCAAGTGCAGTCGCAAAAACCAGCGCTATGATGAAACTGGCTCTCATGAGGACCACCACAGGAATGGAAGACCCAGAGTTACCTCTGCTACAGAGGATAAGTTCATTAGAGTTACCAGCCTCAGAAAATGCAGCCCAAATAAATGCTTCACAGAGTTCAAGTCACAGACATATCTCAACATCAACTGTTCAGAGGGGACCCTAAAGGACACCAATAAGAAGAAGAGACCTGCTTGGGCCAAGAAACACGAGCAATGGACATTAGACCAGTGGATATTTGTCCTTTGGTCTGGAGTCCAAATTGGAGATTTTTGGTTCCAACCGCCGTGTCTTTGTGAGACGCGGTGTGGGTGAACGAATGATCTCCGCATGTGTAGTTCCCACCGTGAAGCATGGAGGAGGAGGTGTTATGGTGTGGGGGTGATTTGCTGGTGACACTGTCTGTGATTTATTTAGAATTCAAGGCACACTTAACCAGCATGGCTACCACAGCATTCTGCAGCGATACGCCATCCCATCTGGTTTGGGCTTAGTGGGACTATCATTTGTTTTTCAACAGGACAATGACCCAACACACCTCCAGGCTGTGTAAGGGCTATTTGACCAAGAAGGAGCGTGATTGAGTGCTGCATCAGATGACCTGGCCTCCACAATTCCCCGACCTCAACCCAATTGAGAATGTTTGGGATGAGTCGGACGGCAGAGTAAAGGAAAAGCAGCCAACAAGTGCTCAGCATATGTGGGAACTCCTTCAAGACTGTTGGAAAAGCATTCCAGGTGAAGCTGGTTGAGAGAATGCCAATAGTGTGCAAAGCTGTCATCAAGGCAAAGGGTGGCTTCTTTGAAGAATCTCAAATATAAAATATATTTTGATTTGTTTAACACTTTTTTGGTTGCTACATGATTCCATAAGTGTTATTTCATAGTTTTGATGTCTTCACTATTATTCTACAATGTAGAAAATAGTAAAAATAAAGAAAAACCCTTGAATGAGTAGGTGTGTCCAAACTTTTGACTGGTACTGTATATCCAAGACACTTCATTTAGTATGATGTTACATTTTGTATGGTATGTATTAATTTGTGGATGTCCATCATCCATTTCGATTGATATGTTACAAATTACAAAATTGTACAATATTTTACGAATTGCAATTCATACAATATATTTCGAATTTGCTAAACGTACAATATTGTAGAGGCAGCAGCCTATTAGAGGATCTAGAGGTGTGGCTTGTTGGAGGCGTGGCCTTACGGTAGCTCTGTTGGGACAACCGTGGGTGAAAGTGTCATGCCAGTTTATTTATTATGTTGTACTCTGTATTAAATTCAAGGCTCATACACTGCCAGTTCTGCAGTGTTAATGGGCGTGACATAAGTGCAAGTGATAGAAAAGAGCCCACAGGAGTTCTAATGTTGACTGTCACCATTTTGTTAGAAAATATAAGGATATGTTATGTTGGTTGTGTCTAATGATAGCTAGGTGGCTAATGCTAACATTAGCAGGCTAGCGTTAGCTAGGTTAAGGTTAAAGGATTAGGGAAAGGTTAGCTAAAAGGCTTAAGTTTAGGGTTAAGGTTAGGGGAAGGGTTAGCTAACATCCTAAGTAGCTAAAAAGTAGTAAGTAGTTGAAAAGTTGTTTATTAGCTAAAATGCTGAAGTTGTCCGTGATGAGATTTCAACATGCAACCTTTGGGTTGCTAGAGGTTCGCGTAATATTGTTTTTGCTTTAAGTAACGTTCTGTCTTATGTAACCATATTAAACATATCATCCTAATTTGAGTGTCCCGGATTTACCTTTACCATGTTACGTCTAGCCTATGAGATCAGGCTGAACTCACAGGTCAGAAAGAGTCAGCTACCAGGTCAGAAAGAGTCAACTCCCAGATCAGTGTGAATCATCCTTCAGATAAAGAGAAGTCCGTTAGGTTAGTTCTTGAGTACCACTGCTTCTCAGTGAATGGCTTCCAAACTCCCTCTAGAAGTTGGTCTGTCTTGTGTTCCATGCTGTGTTTTGTTGGCTATGTTAGGGCTAAGATGGGTTATATTTTTGTATCTGGTCTCTGTAGAGGTTGTTACAGCTGCAGAACTTCAACACTCTGATGGCAGTAGTGGGGGGTCTCAGTAACAGCTCCATCTCACGCCTCAAAGACACACAGTCACACATCAGCAACGATGTGAGCAAGGTGAACAGTTTTTTTCATCATTATTTTAGTTAAGAAGAGTGAAAACATTTGCTTACCAATTACAACTAAACATTTGCATTTTGAATGTAGGTCTACGTCAAAATGTGACCTATTATTTCCATTTCCACTGTGTTCTGCTCTAGCTATGTGATGTCCAACATTGTGTGATGTCCTTATTGCCTCAGGCGTTCAACAACCTGGTGGAGCTTGTGACGTCCTGTGGGAACTATAGCCAGTACCGCCAGCGCTTCTCAGAGAGCACAGGCTTCCGTTTCCCCATCCTGGGCGTGCACCTCAAGGACCTGATCGCTGTGCACGTGGCCCTGCCCGACTGGAGCGACCAGGAAAAGACGCAGGTCAACCTGGCCAAGACCCAGCAGCTGTATGCCATCCTCCAGGAGCTTGCGCTGATCCAGACCACGCCACCCAGCGTCGACGCCAACAGGGACCTGCTCAACCTGCTCATGGTCTGGCCCTGTTGACTGATACTGTAAGACTTGGTAGATTTGTTTTACCTGTTGGCATTTGATTGAACAGTTTGTGTTTGGGTCCTGTCAGGTGTCTCTGGACCAGTACCACTCAGAGGAAGAGATCTATCAGCTGTCCCTGCAGAGGGAACCCCGCACTGCCAGGCCATTGGTGAGTGTGTGTCAGGGACACAGGGACACGGACACAGACACAGAGCTTCAATTGTGTGTAATCTAGAGGAAAGATTCATTCTTGTCACATATCTGTTTTGGTTTGCCAGTCTACCACGAGCCCACCTCTGATAGAGGAGTGGGCATCTTCAGTGAAGCCCAAAGCTGACCCCGCCATCATCAGCAAACACATACAGAAGATGGTAGAGGTAGGCTGTTCAACATATTTGAAATATTACATGTAATTATAAAAGATGACACTGAGAACTTACATTTGGTCATTTTTCGCAGTCGGTGTTTAAGAATTTCGACACTGATAGAGACGGTTACGTCTCTCAAGATGAATTTGAGATCATTAGGACCAACTTCCCATACCTCTGCAAGTTTGACGACCTGGATAAGAATCAGTGAGTATCACAAGTCATAACTATTGATTGCCAACATTTCAACTATCTTTAGATCCACAAGTCACACAGAGCATCTTGTTATTACTGTAATATCAACCTTTGACCCCTCACCGTCTCAGGGACGGCAGAGTCAGTCAGGAGGAGATGATCGACTACTTCACCAAGGCTAACTCTTTACTGAACAGCAAGATGGGGTACATCCACACGTTTTCAGAGAAGAGCTGCATGAAGCCTATGCTTTGCCATCACTGTAAAGGCATTGTAAGTAGAATGGTGCCTATGCTTCAACTATGTACAACTCCCTGTAAAAGCAAACATTTTAATATTTTTTTAAATCATAAGTAAATTAATATGAAACAATTAGGTATAAATCAATTATTATGAGGACCTGTATATAAAAAATTATGTTAAGGTACCCATATTATAGGAAGCACATATTGTGACCAGAATAGTGGAAATTGTGGAATAAGATATTTAGAGGACACCATTTTGGATGTGGAAAGACATTGCCTAACAAAACAAAAGAACACTGACTTCCTGATCTCACATTTCCTGATGGCTTCCATCCCAACACATCAGTTCTGTTTCCTTTTTTTAAGTGTTTCTTTCTGTCTCTCACTCACGTTTAGTCTGTTATCATTCTGAGGACACATCACTTAATTTCCTTTCATACTGTAGCCTATGGTGCCCCACTTCAGGTCTGTTCTGTATCATTTTGAACCAATCAAGCTGTCAGCAGTTGACTCTTGTTGACTCCTGAGAAAGCTGAAATGGCAGTTACAAACAAGACTTAATTAACTGCTCATTGTTGACGACAAAGGCTTTGAAATTGATGCATGTGAAATTTAGATAAAAAGATTATTGTCACGCCCTGGCTCTGGGGACACTGTTATGTTGAGCCAGGGTGTGTAATTCTATGTTTGTATTTCTATGTTGGCCTGAGTGACTCCCAATCAGAGGCAACGAGTGTCAGCTGGTTGTCTCTGATTGGGAGACATATTTAACTGTCTGTCTTTCACTTTGTGTTTGTGGTTTCTTGTTCCGTGTTGGTTGGTTTATGTAACCAGGGACGTCACGTTTCGTTTTTGTTGTTTTGATCGTGTGATCATCTTGATAGAATAAAATGTTCGCATTCAACGCTGCGCCTTGGTCCTCCTCTCTGGTAGACGATCGTGACAGAAGAAACCACCAAGATGTGACCAAGCAGCGTGTCCAGGAGCCATCGCCAGGGAGATCCCTAACAGATCTCCTTCGCCTCCTCGACTGGGTCAAGCCGAGTGAGGAAGAGAAGGGCTTGACATTATGGCAGAAGGGCGAAAGGCTGGCGAGGGACATGGAGACCTGGTCCACGGGTAGGGGAGACGCCCAGAAATTTTTTAGGGGGGGGCTAACGCCGTGGACGACGGGCCAGCAGGAGACCGCGGCAGAGCGGCCCAGCGGATTGGCAGAGGAGGCCGCCAGGTTACGGGGGCCACTGGTCGAAGAGGGGGTGGAAGATGTAGAGGCACGGCGAGAGGTACTGGCGTGTGTTGCCAGTCCGGTCCGGCCTGTTCCTGATCCCCACGTAGGGCCAGTGGTGTGTGTTCCCAGTACGGTCCGGCCTGTTCCTGCCACTCGCACCAAGTCTACGGTGCGCATCGCCAGCTCGGCCCGGCCCATTCCTGCTCCCCGGCACCAAGTCGGTGGGGCGCTCGTCAGCCCGGTCCGGCCCGCTCCTGCTCCCCGCACCAAGTCAGTGGTGCGCGTCGCCAGCCCAGTCCGGCCCATTCCTGCTCCCCGCACCAAGTCTGTGGTGCGCGTCGCCAGCCCATTCCTGCTCCCCGCACCAAGTCTGTGGTGCGTTTCGTCAGCCCGGCTCGGCCCGTTCCTGCTCCCCGCACCAAGTCTACGGTGCGTGTCGCCAGCTCGGCCCGGCCTGCTCCCCGCACCAAGTCTGTGGTGCGCGTCGCCAGCCCAGTCCGGCCCATTCCTGCTCCCCGCACCAAGTCTGTGGTGCGTTTCGTCAGCCCGGCTCGGCCCGTTCCTGCTCCCCGCACCAAGTCTACGGTGCGTGTCGCCAGCTCCGGCCCGGCCTGCTCCCGCACCAAGTCAGTGGTGCGTTTCGTCAGCCCTGTCCGGCCCGCTCCTGCTCCCCACACCAAGCCAGTGGTGTGCGTCGTCAGTCCAGCACGGCCCGTGCCTGTTCCCCACACCAAGCCAGTGGTGTGCGTCGGTCGGTCCGGCACGGCCCGTGCCTGTTCCACTGGTGCCTGGTCCGGCACCGGTCAGATGCGTTACGCCGGAGCTAGAGCAATCCGCTCCATCAGTGTGCAGTCCAGCTCCGGCCAGCGGGGCCAGACCGGACCAGGGGTACTTTGGGGGGTTGGAGAGGGAGTGGGGATCAGGTCCGGAGCCGGATCCGCCGCCAAGGCGGAGTGCCCACCCGGTCCCTCCCCTGCGGTATTTAGTTGGCGCGGTCGGAGTCCGCGCCTTTAGGGGGGGGGTACTGTCACGCCCTGGCTCTGGGGACACTGTTATGTTGAGCCAGGGTGTGTAATTCTATGTTTGTATTTCTATGTTGGCCTGAGTGACTCCCAATCAGAGGCAACGAGTGTCAGCTGGTTGTCTCTGATTGGGAGCCATATTTAACTGTCTGTCTTTCACTTTGTGTTTGTGGTTTCTTGTTCCGTGTTGGTTGGTTTATGTAACCAGGGACGTCACGTTTCGTTGTTGTTGTTTTGATCGTGTGATCATCTTGATAGAATAAAATGTTCGCATTCAACGCTGCGCCTTGGTCCTCCTCTCTGGTAGACGATCGTGACAATTATTCAGCAATCAGTTTAGTTTCCAAAGTCACCATTAACCTGTCTTTTTTTCTAATGCTAAATGTGATATGTAACAGATGTGTTATATTTTTCAGATGTGGGGAATTTACAAACAAAGATACAAGTGTAAAGGTACACAAATAAAATGATCTCTGTCAGAATTCTGCACCTCCCGCACCCCACGGACAATGTGTAATGTTGACCGACATTATATTGTTTATTTGCTTATAATAGCTTACATTTATATTTCAGGATTCAGTTATTTACCAGATACTCTTGCTCATTGAGACAGACACTGATTAGTGTACACAATAAGAAGTTAAGCAGCATGCACTGAACCTCAAGCAAAACCTTTCCAAAACCTTTTCAAAACCTTTCCATAACCTTTCCAAGACCATTCCAAGACCATTCCAAGTCACATTCTGTAGTTAAACACAAAGCCATATGACATTGCCTATAAAAAGCCAAGGCTAGCTATCTAACAATACAATAGCAATGCCAGTACCAATACTGTCTGTTTTCGGATGTAACAGATTTAACCCCAAACTACCACTCTTTGTTCTAGCCTGTGGGGTGAGCTGCCACAAAGATTGTCGCAGCCGCCTTGCTGTGGAGTGCCGCAAACGAACACAGAGCACCTGTCACGAATACCATTCACCCCAACACTCCCGTTCCTTCAGTGTGCCTGCTATAGCTCAGCCACTACACGCTATGCAACACACAGGTAAAAGCACACCACCCGATTCACCTCTCTTTTCTTTTATGTTCAAATCTTTACCTACTCCCGAGTGGCGCAGTGGTCTAAGGCACTGCATCGCAGTGCTAGCTGTGCCACTAGAGATCCTGGTTTGAGTCCAGGCTCTGTCGCAGCCAGCCGCGACCGGGAGACCCATGGGCGGCGCACAATTGGTCCAGCGTCGTCCAAGGTAGGGGAGGGTTTGGCCGGCAGGGATGTGGGTTTGTTTCCCACGGGGGGCCAGTATGAAAAAAAGATAAAAGATAAAAATTAAACTAACAAATTTAAAAAAGAAAATCTTTACCTGGATGTCTCAAACTTAGTCTTGAAGCACAAGGACTGGTACAGTACTTTTTACAGTTTAGTGCAATTAGGTATGGTATATTTTGCCAAAACCGGTCCACGAGTGATTTTATCGGGCCCCGCAAAGATTTTAGGATTTTCGTTTTTTTGGTCAGAAAATACTAAAATCACCAGGAATTAGGCTGAAATGTTGTTTAATTTAGGAAATCTGTTCAACAAGTATTCCCACAAATAAAAAAAGAAACATATGTGATCATATTTCAATGTCATCAAGGTATGAAATTATTGTTATTTACAAATACAACTCTTTTTGTGTTTAGTTGTGGTCAATTTGCAGTGTACAAATTATTATAATTACATTCTGTTCAGTGGCTGAATCGAGCTATCTACCCGTAGACCTCTTGGTATAATTCAGACCACCTGGTGGCTTTCCATGAACAGATACATAGTTACCTAGTTACACATATGTTTTTTTATTCAGTGCAAATGCTTTTGAGCTCTGCTGTTCTCCAATATGGCTGATGAGGTGCCCTTAACACAGAGATACTTTGTTCTCTCTCCCCAGTCATTACAGAGGAAGCTCCTGACTCCCTGGGGGATGAAGTGTTTGATGTCCACCTTTGAGGAGGTAAGAGGCCTAGGAGAATACAGGGTCTAGGTGTTGGAGTAATCCTAGTGCAAGAAATGGTCCTGGTCAAAATTTGACCATTTATGCTCTATATGCAGGTGTTTTGAAGTGGTCTCTAAGCATATCATATCTGAGCACATCCCGTTTAGACTGCATTTCAATATTTTTCTTGAATTAATTTTGTTGTCCACTTACTTGTTCATTTTTATATCAGAATGAAGACCAACGTTGAGGACAAAAACAACAAAGACTGGCCATGTTGCCGACAGCAATGGCACTCAGAAGATCTCAGTGTGATAGAAACGTAATTGCTCCTGTTTGAAGATACAACGCATGTTAGGAACATTCCAATTTTCCAGTTTAAGGGCATTTCGCATCTGAGGAAGGATTGTATACATTTTCTGATTGATTCATCCTTCATTCTCTCAGCCTTTTCAAACATCATATTATTTGCTCAGCGCTTTCACAGTAGGTAAACCTATAGTAGATGCATATCTCTGTGTGTGTTTGTATGTGGTTCATGAACGCAGAAGATTGCTTCTCCACTAGATGAGGCTGTTTGTGTGTCGCAACTCTGGATATTGTAGACTACCACTGCCTTTTTACATTCGCTGTTTTTGGTGTTGCCCTGTTTGTGTGGTCTAGTTGAGTAAAGACATGTGGGAGTGGATTGTTAGTGACAAGATAAATTGAGGTTCTCTCCTCAACTAGACAATCCTGTGGTACAATTTAAAAGACAGACATGCAGTATCTTCTATGGTTCTATAATTATTATAGAATAGAAAATGATAGAAACATAATAATATCATACTACAGAAACTACTGCACAGACTTGTTCTACCTGTATACATATGACTCTCTGGGCTTCAGTGACATTGTAAAATGGGATAGCAGCACAAATACAGGCTACATTTTAAAATTGAATTTAGACATACAGTGGGGAGAACAATTATTTGATACACTGCCGATTTTGCAGGTTTTCCTACGTACAAAGCATGTAGAGGTCTGTAATTTTTATCATAGGTACATTTCAACTGTGAGAGACGGAATCTAAAACAAAAATCCAGAAAATCACATTGTATGATTTTTAAGTAATTAATTTGCATTTTATTGCATGACATAAGTATTTGATACATCAGAAAAGCAGAACTTAATATTTGGTACAGAAACCTTTGTTTGCAATTACAGAGATAATACGTTTCCTGTAGGTCTTGACCAGGTTTGCACACACTGCAGCAGGGATTTTGGCCCACTCCTCCATACAGACCTTCTCCAGATCCTTCAGGTTTCGGGGCTGTCGCTGGGCAATACGGACTTTCAGCTCCCTCCAAAGATTTTCTATTGGGTTCAGGTCTGGAGACTGGCTAGGCGACTCCAGGACCTTGACATGCTTCTTACGGAGCCACTCCTTAGTTGCCCTGGCTGTGTGTTTCGGGTCGTTGTCATGCTGGAAGACCCAGCCACGACCCATCTTCAATGCTCTTATTGAGGGAAGGAGGTTGTTGGCCAAGATCTCGCGATACATGGCCCCATCCATCCTCCCCTCAATACGGTGCAGTCGTTCTGTCCCCTTTGCAGAAAAGCATCCCCAAAGAATGATGTTTCCACCTCCATGCTTCACGGTTGGGATGATGTTCTTGGGGTTGTACTCATCCTTCTTCTTCCTCCAAACACGGCGAGTGGAGTTTAGACCAAAAAGCTCTAGTTTTGTCTCATCAGACCACATGACCTCCCATTCCTCCTCTGGATCATCCAGATGGTCATTGGCAAACTTCAGACGGGCCTGGACATGCGCTGGCTTGAGCAGGGGGACCTTGCGTGCGCTGCAGGATTTTAATCCATGACGGCGTAGTGTGTTACTAATGGTTTTCTTTGAGACTGTGGTCCCAGCTCTCTTCAGGTCATTGACCAGGTCCTGTCGTGTAGTTCTGGGCTGATCCCTCACCTTCCTCATGATCATTGATGCCCCACAAGGTGAGATCTTGCATGGAGCCCCAGACCGAGGGTGATTGACCGTCATCTTGAACTTCTTCCATTTTCTAATAATTGCGCCAACAGTTGTTGCCTTCTCACCAAGCTGCTTGCCTATTGTCCTGTAGCCCATCCCAGCCTTGTGCAATTATCCCTGATGTCATTACACAGCTCTCTGGTCTTGGCCATTGTGGAGAGGTTGGAGTCTGTTTGATTGAGTGTGTGGACAGGTGTCTTTTATACAGGTAACAAGTTCAAACAGGTGCAGTTAATACAGGTAATGAGTGGAGAACAGGAGGGCTTCTTAAAGAAAAACTAACAGGTCTGTGAGAGCCGGAATTCTTACTGGTTGGTAGGTGATCAAATACTTATGTCATGCAATAAAATGCAAATGAATTACTTAAAAATCATACAATGTGATTTTCTCTCACAGTTGAAGTGTACCTATGATAAAAATTACAGACCTCTACATGCTTTGTAAGTAGGAAAACCTGCAAAATCGGCAGTGTATCAAATACTTGTTCTCCCCGCTGTATATTCCAACCTGATCAAAAATTATGAATGTGGTATCATGTAAAAATATCATGATTTATCCTAAACACATTTTTATGCAGTTATCAGCTCTGAAACCCAGTTTAAATGTGTTCTTTTTTATGATAGGCTCTAAATGATTTAAGCTTTCAAACAGATTCCAATTTAAAGTGTTTTGTTGCACTGGACATTTGTAGATACTCTGTTTGAGAATAAACGCTGTTGATCATGTTGGCGGCAGGTTGCCTGACGGTTAAGAGCTTTGGGTCAGTAACCGAAAGGTAGCTGGTTCAAATTCCTGAGCTGACTAGGTGAAAGCCCTTTCCATTTGCTCCTGTAAGTCACTCTGGATAAGAGCCTCTGCAAAATGACGTAAACGTTTAACACTTTTGTGCTGTCCTTATTTGAACCACTCATTTTGCAAACTCACAGCCTTCAGGTATTGATGGCTCCTGCCAACTTCAACTGTGGTAGGCTACCTGGGTCCAGCTGAGGATTTGTCACCATAGTAACTCCACATATGGGTATCCTGTAGGCTATTACTGGCCTGTGAAAATTGAAGCCATCTCACAATGGCTAGTCCTGTTCCTATTGTGGTAGCTTTCCCTATAGGGGAGGATGGAGTTAGTTGAGCCACCCTTGTTTCTAGGAAACCATACTGTGACAATTTTCCTTATGACCTCCGTCACCTCATCTAAAGCTAAGCTTATTCTAAATAACCAGACATTGCAAACGGTTAATGATTTATTAATTGTAATTGTGTGGTTTGGCTATATTCTTTTGATTGATGAGCATCTGTGAAAGAGAGAAGAAATGTATGTTAAGAGTTTATGGCTGCATGCCAACAATTGGTTTCTGCAAGCAAAACCTCTTGTTGTGCGGTGCACAGTATAATGCTCGTTCTAATGATGTATGTACTGACCAAAACGTACAACTACAATGTGATCATGTTTAACTATCAAATCGTTAAGGTTAAGTAAAATAAATGTATATGTTTTCCTGGTCCAAGTTTTCACAGGTTTATTCAGGATAGGGGGTAATGCGATACTAGCTTATCCCGGGGGGAACGTACATATTTATATCCCAGGTTGTATGTATGCGTAAAGCAGGTGAAGCATCTTTAGTGATATGTGTGCTGTATGAACACATATGTGTTTATGAACTGAACATTTTGTATTGAATTTCATACATTGTGAATGTTAATTGATCAATGTGTCAGGTCTTCCTCCCATTGGCTGATGCATTGTGGTTATGTGTATTTAAACCCTTTCATTGTTTTTTGGACAAGACAGGGTAAGGTTGGCATACTGCTGGGTGGTAGGTATATTTGAAGCCTGGGTTTTGGTTGAAGAGCTCTATTTGATTTAGTTTATTTCCTTTTGTTGTTTTGTAAAAACTTGTACAGTTTTCGGTGGCTATTTATCTTCACGTTTGCTAATAAAAGCCAAACTCTGAGCAGAAAAAAACATTGTCTGTCACGCCCTGGCTCTGGGGACTCTTAAATGTTGAGCCAGGGTGTGGATTTGCTATGTTTAGTTTTTCTATGTTTTTGTTCTAGATCGTTTGATTTATGTTGGCCAGGGTGGTTCCCAATCAGAGGCAGCTGTAGCTCGTTGTCTCTGATTGGGGACCATACTTAGGCAGCCTGTTTTGCACTAGTCTTTGTGGGATCTTGATCCGTAAAGGTTTGTTGTGTTATAACCGCAGGACTTCACGTATCGTTTGTTTGTTGTTTTTGTCGTTAAGTACGTTAAATAAAAGTATGTACGCTTATCACGCTGTGCCTTGGTCCGTGTCTTCAGTCAACGATCGTGACAGAAGATCCCACCATAAGAGGACCAAGCAGCGTGCCCAGGAGGAGAAGATGGCGATGTCGCAGGTGGGCAAATGGTGGTCTTGGGAGGAGATATTCGCGGGGAAAGGGCCATGGGCAAAGGTGAATGCCCAGGCAGGAGAGGAGACTGTGGAGGCGCGCTACAGAGAGGAGCAGCGGCAACGCAGAGGGTACCGGCCGGGGAGGAAGCCCGAAAGACAGCCCCAATATTTTTTTTGGGGGGGGCTAAAAGGGTGGTTGGCGGAGCCACGTACTGTGCCGCGAGTGTTCCAGCACAGTCCTGTACGTCCTGTGCTAGAACCACACACGTGTCGTGCTAAGGTGGGCATGCAGCCAGGACGGGGTGTGCCGGCTCAACGCTCGTGGCCTCCAGTACCCCTCCTCGGTCCCGTATATCCTGCGCCAGTGCCACGTGCTGTAGCGCCAGTACGAGTGCACAGCCCTGTACGTCCTGTGCTGATGCCTCACACATATTGTGTGGAAATAGGCATTCAGCCAGGACGGGTTGTGTCAGCTCTCCGCTCCAGACCTCCAGTCCGCCTCCACAGTCCGGCCCGGCCCGTTCCGGCTCCCCGCACCAAGCCAATGGTGCGTGTTCCCAGTCCAGCCCGGCCTGTTCCTGCTCCCCGCACCAAGCCAGTGGTGCGCGTCGCCAGCCCGGTCCGGCCTGTTCCTGTCCCTCGCACCAAGCCAGTGGTGCGCGTCGCCAGCCCGGTCCGGCCTGTTCCTGGCCCTCGCACCAAGCCAGTGGTGCGCGTCGCCAGCCCGGTCCGACCTGTTCCTGTCCCTCGCACCAAGCCAGTGGTGCGCGTCGCCTGCCCGGTCCGGCCTGTTCCTGTCCCTCGCACCAAGCCAGTGGTGCGCGTCGCCAGCCCGGTCCGGCCTGTTCCTGCTCCCCGCACCAAGCCAGCGGTGCGCGTCGCCAGCCCGGTCCGGCCTGTTCCTGCTCCCCGCACCAAGCCTGTGGTGCGCGTCGTCAGCCCGGTCCGGCCCGTTCCTGCTCCCCGCACCAAGCCAGTGGTGCGCGTCGTCAGCCCGGTCCGGCCCGTTCCTGCTCCCCGCGCCAAGCCAGTGGTGCGTGTGTCCAATCCGGCACGGCCCGTGCCTGTTCCACCGGTGCCTGGTCCGGCACCGGTCAGCTGCTCCACTCCGGAGTCAGAGCAATCCGCTCCACCGGGGTCTGGTCCAGCTCCTGCCAGCGGCTCCAGTCCGGAGCCGGTAAGGTCTGGTCCACCGTCGTCGGGTCCAGCTCCAGTCAGCGGGGCCAGACCAGACCAGGGGCGCAACGGGGAGGTGGAGAAAAGGTGGTGGTCACGCCCGGAGCCGGATCCACCTCCGAGGCGGAATGCCCACCCGGCCCCTACCCTCTTGTGTTTGTGTGGCGCGGTCGCAGTCCGCCTTTTGGGGGGTACTGTCACGCCCTGGCTCTGGGGACTCTTAAATGTTGAGCCAGGGTGTGGATTTGCTATGTTTAGTTTTTCTATGTTTTTGTTCTAGATCGTTTGATCTATGTTGGCCAGGGTGGTTCCCAATCAGAGGCAGCTGTAGCTCGTTGTCTCTGATTGGGGACCATACTTAGGCAGCCTGTTTTGCACTAGTCTTTGTGGGATCTTGATCCGTAAAGGTTTGTTGTGTTATAACCTCAGGACTTCACGTATCGTTTGTTTGTTTGTTTTTGTCGTTAAGTACGTTAAATAAAAGTATGTACGCTTATCACGCTGCGCCTTGGTCCGTGTCTTCAGTCAACGATCGTGACATTGTCATTGTCAGCCTCACTGTTCCAATCCTACCACTGGATCAACCTCAAACACACAATTAATAATTTGATCAAATATTTAGGAAGAGCGAGGTCATCATTTCATGGAATCTGAAGGAAGAAACCACATTTAAAAAGTGGTAAGCAAATTAGGTCCAAAAACTGATTTTCACCGAGTCAAATGAATGTGTTGTGTTGAGGTTTCATGTTGCTTGTATCTAAACCAAAGTAGATCATTTTAATATTGTTCTATACATCAGTTGGGGTCTCTATAAGCTTCAATATGAGGTCCTAAACCTAGCATGAAAGTGCATCCTTGTAGCTGTGTGGACTAATATAGTCAACATGTTTGCTTTAGGGTAAGTTGAGCCAATGGCAAATTGAAGTGTTTTCTTCCCAGGCATAATCACTGGGATATGAGGTAACAACAGGTCCTGGCCTATGTTAAAAGTGTTTTAAAAAAGTACTGTGTTTTTAAGGTGTTAAGCCTGTGTTAAAGGATGCTTAAAATGATTAAAAGACAAAAAAATAAATTGTGTTTGTGTTGAATTGTATTGAATTGTGTTTTGGAAATAAAGATAGACATGGTTTTTTAAAAGGTAGTGGTAATATTTAATTCAGTACAGAAATGTGTAGGCGGCTTAACTTACCCTGTCCCATGGCTCAACTAACCCCGTACCTGGAGACAATCTTATGTTGTCAAAACTGTAATGTTTACATACATTCTGATTGTTTCCAGGGATACACAGTATCCTGAAATATATGTTGATATCTTTGTTAGAAAGAATACTATATTTCCCTTGATGGAGTGATGCTGAATGTAAAAATTGGCTCAATTTACCCCATTCTCCCCTAGTGAAGCAAGGTTATTACTGATGGAGATGTTCAACCCATATGACCTTGTCACACTGCATTAACAGTTTTGTGGAACAGATTGAACACAGGGCTGGAGTGGCTCTGAGGTCAGTTATCGTGTGTGCAGCATTAACATGCATGAAGGCAGAATATGTTGCATGTGAAATAGGCTACATAACATGCAAAATTAAAAAGGAACAATGAAAAGTGCTGTTGAAGTTATATTCAAAATGCTCATGCTTAAAGTTGCCACCATCATAACAGCTGTCCTTGATTAGTCAATTAATTTGGTGGAAACGATAATGCGCTGAAAATGTTCCAATGCTGTGGCTATATTTGCCAGGATAATAGGGATATACAGTTTGAACCCAATAACTGTGTGATTGTCCTCCATGATAACGCACATGTAAGTTTCATTGGGAGTGCACATGATTGGTCAACTGCTGCTGACCGCGCCCTCAACCCTATACCGAACCATCAGCAACCGGTGAGTCCGGGGAGCGATGCTACTGCTGCTACCTTCAGTGCGGCGTAGGAAGACAACCATTGTCTAATGCGGGGTTCAGGTGGATCGGCAGGGCTCATAACGGCATGTGAGTCTGAAGTCTGTCCTTCCGGAAAACGAAGAAGTCTGCAGCATTTCACCTCCATGTAAATATTCAGAAGACCGCAGAAATTCTGACCCGAACCCCGGGATAATTCTAACAAACCACGTTGTCTTTCTATCGGGTGTTGAAGAGTAGAATAATGCCCAGGTAAGACCACTGAACATTTCTCTGGGGAATGACCTCCATAAATAAACATCGAAATATTGTTAAAGGTGTTGCAGTAAATATTGTATCCGTAGACTCTCCGACCCGTGGTGTGGTTTGCAGTACGGACCTCGCTCGCTATCATCAGACCTGTGATTGTCTGCACTATCCTACAGATATCCTGCTTTCCAATCATTAAATAATAATTGTCTCTCGTTAAGTAATAGGACATGCGTTATGTTTATGCTATAAATGAGGGCTTCTCAGAGTCATTCCGTTTCCGTATTGACTGGGTTAGAGCAGCAACAATTGAGGGGAGAGGACAGTCAAAATCATATATATATATATATATATATATATATATATATGAGAGCATGAAGTCGCCTAATTGCAGCAGCATCAATTGAGGGGAGAGGACAGTCAAAATCATATATATATATATATATAAGAGAGCATAAAGTCGCCTAATTGCATGTGGGTAGTAGAAGTGGCTTGGCAATATTGCCCGCAGATATAGCTTGTTTTCTGGCTCACATCATGCAGTTATGAATAGTGTGAATTAGACGTTATTATGTGTACTAGCCTATAAGCAGATGTAGGCAACGGGTCAGTTTTACACTTGACAAAACTATTGTCAAGGTGGTGCTCTGTGTTTTAGGTGATGCACAGACACACACACACACACACACACACACACACCTGGGGGCATCTCCCTGTCTGTGAGAAGTAACTGAACTTAAACACATAAGGCCACTCCAGGCCTCTGGCGGTGCATCTTCTTATCTCCTCTCCACCCCATCACCTCCCCGTTAAGGGTAAAACACCATCGGCACCCTACTGTCAGCCGGTAGAGGTGTCCTAGTGCGATGCGATTTATTATCAACTGTCCACAGCTCTCTCGCTCTCAATTCAATTCAAAGGGCTTTATTGGCACGGGAAAGATATGTTTAGATTGCCAAAGCAAGTGAAATAGATAATAAACAAAAGTAAATTAAACAATATCTCGCTCTCTTTTTAATGAAGTAGCATCATCACACCTTCACCTCACACCCCAGTGGCCACACTGATCCCGGGTGGTTTACGGCATAGAGACACTGACAGCAACAGTGCCTCACTCACTCATAGACTTGGAACTGCAGCACACTGCCAGACTAGCCTCAAGGGTGATCAATAAGACAAGCAGACTGATTACATGTTATGTTTAAATAGCTTACAGATATGATTTGTTTGCTTTGTGTTCATCTGATTAGTGGTCAAATGGAGCCTACAGCTATCTGATACTCAGCCCTGTTCAAACAGAGTAATGAGGTAGCCTATCTGATACTCAGCCCTGTTCAAACAGAGTAATGAGGTAGCCTATCTGATACTCAGCCCTGTTCAAACAGAGTAATGAGGTAGCCTATCTGATAATCATACTGATGGACAGAGGAAGCTTCTTATTCCCACAATGATATATTTTCATTTTTGTTTATCCTTTCTTTAGCCATTTATCACTTAAGATGAACATCATATCTGTTTAGGAGAGAGGCCTGGCCAGAAGGGCAGCTTCAGTATAAAAACAACACAACAATCCCATTATCTGGACATGCCATAAAACCCCATATAGAGGATGTGAGGAGGTTGCTCTGGAAAGGACCAGTATGACTGTTGGATTCCTTCCCCCAGGTTCTTTATCTTCCTCACAGTGCCACTAATTACATGTCTTCTTGCCCAGTGCAAGTGTTTTAATTGCCGTGAGAAGGGAGCAAATTAACAGTGTAGACGTGACAGAGATTACCTTGTAATTGTCTAATGGCCAGTGGCAATTAACATGTTAATGGCAATTAGTTAATTATCAGGGAAGGGATTGCAGGTAGCCTAGCGGTTAAGAGCGCCTATCGGTTAAGAGCGTTGGGCCAGTAACCGAAAGGTTGCTGGTTCGAATCCCCCGATAAGAGCAGCTGCTAAATTATTAAAATGTGAATGTATGGCGGAGCGGGAAAAAACAATCTTATTTTCAAAGGTCTCTCTTTCGGTTGCCATACAGTAAATCCAAACAATAGTAAAACACACTGATTTCTTAGTTCTATTAATCTTTATCTAGAAGCAGATGAGAGGACTGCTGCTCTGCTCAGTGCTATGGTATCTCATTTCAGCACCACACTTGTGGACAGCACCCCTGTGCTGTATGTCCCAGCCTTTTAACAAAGCTTATTTCTAAGCCCCAGTTTGTATGTGGAAAGCTGCTGGAAGTCTTTACTTTACCACCCTAAGGCTGTTACTACAGTGAACACTGCACTGTCTGTTGTCCTGAGAAACATGGTTGCTTCATGCACCAGAGCTGTGATGCTGTAGAACTGATGTTATTGTCTCTGTGACATCACAGCCGACTGAGAGTGGTGCCTTCATCTGACTGGAACGGTTTCTGTTGTATTTATAATGAGGAAAACTTAGCCTTAGACTGTTGCCCGTTGAGGGGTTAAGAAAATATATATTTAGTCAATTTGTTTTTTTAATGATTGTTATCTCTAAAGCTACTGGACAGCCTTATTTCATCATGTACATTCTTGATATAATTGTATTGTTTGTTTGAATGACAGTTGTAGAGAATTAACAAATGCAGCAGTATTTGGTTTGTAAGTAGATTTGATTCTCTACAGAAATGTTTCAGTCAAAGCATATCAGTCAATATGTAATGAAGGAGACATGGTGTGGTGCTTGAGGTAATGATGAGCCCAATTGGAGATGACGTGCGTGCGTGCATGTGGTGTTTGTGTATGTGTGTGTGAGTTGGCGGGGTTATAAACACTATGTGTAGCTCTGGCTTGTCTCCTTCTCCATCCTGCCCCACCAAGGTCGTGTCCACAGACTATGCACAGTGGCCCTGGCCCGCTGCACTCCTGGCCCTGCCAGAGAAATGGGCCCTGCCCGGAGAGCACTGCTGCTTTTAATCAGGCCTGATGCGTGACTCAGCCGCATGCCAGCTGCACATACAGCCAAACAGAGATCGCTTCCCTGGATGATGAAGAGGAAAAAAGGTCACTGTTGAGATATTTGTTTCTCTCTACACCTTCAGGGACCCCTGCTTTATTTATTTAATTCTGGGGCTTTGGCTCTGTTGAACTTTGCTTACTAACTGGAATGATTTGCTAAATGCCGTAGGTTCCCATGTGCACATGGCAATAATACAAGGCATTATGTTGAAGGGAGCGGTTTGGAGTCGGGAGGAACACTATTAGTTGAAATCCCATGTGGGTCACTGTGCTATTTTGTTGAGGAAACACTTGAGATGGATTGTATTTATATCCAGAAGGATAATGTTACAATCCAGGAGGAGTGGACATTGGAGATGACTGAACAAAACCAGCTGCACTAACAGAGCTGAATGACACAGGGTATCTGATTGGTACCTATTAGAAACAGAGAATAACAGCCCAAAATAACTGCAAGTCATTGTGAATCCTGAGAGGCTGCTAAAATGCCCCATAGATGGAACAGATGGAGAATAGACAGAGGAGGAGATCATCTGGAGAACAGACAGAGGAGGAGATCTGGAGAATAGACAGAGGAGGAGATCTGGAGAATAGACAAAGGAGGAGATCTGGAGAATAGACAGAGGAGGAGATCTGGAGAATAGACAAAGGAGGAGATCTGGAGAATAGACAGAGGAGGAGATCTGGAGAATAGAGAGAGTAAGAGATCTGGAGAATAGACAGAGGAGGAGATCTGGAGAATAGAGAGAGTAAAAGATCTGAAGAATAGACAGAGGAGGAGATCTGGAGAATAGACAGAGGAGGAGATCTGGAGAATAGACAGAGGAGGAGATATGGAGAATAGACAGAGGAGGAGATCTGGAGAATAGACAGAGTAAGAGATCATCTGGAGAATAGACAGAGGAGGAGATCTGGAGAATAGATAGAGGAGGAGATCCGGAGAATAGACAGAGTAAGAGATCTGCAGAATAGATAGAGGAGGAGATCTGGAGAATAGACAGAGGATGATATCTGGAGAATAGACAGAGGAGGAGATCATCTGGAGAATAGACAGAGGAGGAGATCTGGAGAATAGACAGAGGAGGAGATCTGGAGAAAAGACAGAGGAGGAGATCATCTGGAGAATAGACAGAGGAGGAGATCATCTGGAGAATAGACAGAGGAGGAGATCATCTGGAGAATAGACAGAGTAAGAGATCTGGAGAATAGACAGAGGAGGAGATCTGGAGAATAGACAGAGGAGGAGATCTGGAGAATAGACAGAGAAGGAGATCTGGAGAATAGACAGATGAGGAGATCTGGAGAATAGACAGAGGAGGAGATCTCGAGAATAGACAGAGGAGGAGATCTGGAGAATAGACAGAGGAGGAGATCTGGAGAATAGACAGAGGAGGAGATATGGAGAATAGACAGAGGAGGAGATCTGGAGAATAGACAGAGTAAGAGATCATCTGGAGAATAGACAGAGGAGGAGATCTGGAGAATAGATAGAGGAGGAGATCCGGAGAATAGACAGAGTAAGAGATCTGCAGAATAGATAGAGGAGGAGATCTGGAGAATAGACAGAGGATGAGATCTGGACAGAGGCCCATCTGCTTCTATGTCATCAGAACTAGTGGTTCTCAGGATGCAGCCGCACATTGGATGTGGCAGTTTGTGGCTCTCTAGGGAATAGCCAGTGTTTAAATAAGTTTAAACCAGAGAGGGCTAGATGTCACAATGCTATTTTAGATGTGCCAGCCACACAGCCTGTTGTAATGAGTCAGTTTGTCTTTCTAGTCCAATTTGCGTAACAAGTCATAACCCAATGCAGTGAGTATTGGAAGGGACTTTTTCAGTACGTTTACATAGGAAACTCCTGCATGAGTCAAATTATTAGTAGAACGTACAGGATACACAAACAGGATACACATGGTATACAACGTCCAATGAAATGCTTACTTGCAGGTTCCTTCTCGACAACGCAACAACAATAATAAATAATAAAAGATAAGAATATGAACATAAAGTAAATGGCTCAGTAGAATAGAATACATTTTTTGTTGCATAAGTTTAATACAGGAAGGCACAGTTTGTACATGGATTTAGCACAGGTGTTGTGGTGAACTCACGCATGTTTGTTTATAACATGTTAACTGTGTGTCAAGCATCACCATGAGTTGTATAATAGGCTGATAATTAAACCTAATAGTCAGAAGACCGAAGAAAGTAGTGGGGATACTGTGTGGAGAAAGCTGTCCTGTCTCGGATTAGCTCCCACGCTGGGAAGTGTAAGGTTACATTGAAACGATATTTCCGCTGATACACCACTGTTACTGTGTGACCCACAGGAGGGCAGAATACTCTGACTGCGCTGTTTATAAAAATGTGGCCAGTGTAGTCCATGCCCTTAGAGATATGAAACAGGATATCAGCCTGTCAGGCTAATACATTATGCCGGGACCCATTAGTCCATGGAAACAAATGGCAACCCCAACAGAAAGGCACCAATGTTGGCCCACTGCTGCAGTGGCAAATTTACCATGTGAATCTTGATGGGGCCCCCCAAAAAATATGGGGGATGCATGCCAGCAAAGCCACAACACAACACTAAACAATACATTAATTGCACTATAACATTTACATTTTACATTTACATTTTAGTCATTTAGAAGACGCTCTTATCCAGAGCAACTTACAGTTAGTGAGTGCATACATTTTCATACATAACGGTGACAAACGGTGCCCACAAACTGTTAGGGCCTACATAAAGCTGTCCCAACAGCAGTCCCAACACCTTACCACTGTTACACCTGGCTATCAGTGGAGCCTTGTCTGGCAGCGAAGCAGTTCATTTAGCCTCATTTACTGCCTTTAAAAAAACATAGCTGATATGGCAGACTTGCTTAAACAAATGGAGATGTACAAACTATGGCATAAGAGGACGACAAGCGGATAAGAGGCAATCCGTAATTTCGATTAAGACATTAATGAGCAAGCTAGGATGGACGTCGTCAATATAACTATTTGTTCAGCACTTTTGAAATGTACAGCGACAGAATTCAGAACATGGGCCGTTCTTGCAGTGTTCTCCCTGTACACCAAGTCAGAACCGTAGGATAAATAAAGGGGGCATCTAAGCAGACAATGAAAGCTCTTACAATATTCGATGATTACATTTTTCTAAAACAGGCTATAGGCTACATGTGCACCACCAAGTCAGAACAGTAGGCTAAGTTATGAGGGGAAGATATACCAAATTATTAGGGTGAGGCACATGGGCTACTAACAGCTTACTACACAACATACACTTAGTATTACTTTCTTAGCTACAGTATACATATCTCCCTGGCATATTACATCATTTATGCAGCAGCATACAATACATTTTTGGACTTGTTGTGCTGTGCTCACTTGAACAGGTAGGTGGCGCGGCGGTCCTTCGTTGGCAAATTTGTTCATGAAAGTCTGGCATTCTCTGGATTTATGGCGCTTTCAAGACAACTGGGAACTCTGAAAAAAACAAGTTAAATCATGATGACGTCAGTGATCTTCAGGTCGTAGCTCTAGAAAGAGGCCAGAGTTCTCGACTTACAATTCCGAGTTGGATGACCGTTCTAAACGTATTTTCCCAGTCGGAGCTCGTTTTTTCCCGAGTTCCCAGTTGTCTTGAACTCACTGAAGTCAGATTTCCCAGTTCGGAGTTAACAGCATGGATTGATAGCATGGCCAATGTTGAATGTTTGTCATTTTAAGATTGGAAAATAGACCCTTAAACCCAGATTTGGGACCACACAGCCACGCCACTGAATAGCAGGCTAGTGATTACTTTGCAATACTGGCACCGATACGTTTTGTCTATAATTTCTCTTCATTATTTATCTTCATATGATAAGGATTAAAAAGCATTTGCCAGTAGATTGTCGACTTGATTCATGATGATGACTGCAGGCCAAGATTTTGAAAGTATGGTGTTGACATGATCAGTCCAATCAAAGCTACTGTAGATATAACGTGATTAGACGCCATTTTATCTGTGGCCAATGACCTTGAGCCTTCTTGGATGGGCACTTCTAATGTAACTCTATGGCAGCACCCAGGGGCTTGAATTTTTTAGCTCTACCCTTAGATTTGGCGGTGACGTAGTGTCCCCCATGAGTGAAAGAATATTGAGCCAATCACGGCGCAACTAGAGAATACGCTTCGTATTTTCCGCTGGCTGCCCCACCACCACAGAAAGCACTGAGCTATACTGAAACATCTGCATTTTGGAGCTGCCTTACTCAAGAAAGCAAAAAATTGACCATGTTTGTATGCAGCTTTATTAACTCAATATTGTTTTTTTTAGTATTTTTTTTTACATTGTTTGCAAACTGATATGTGACACGTATTAATGTGGTGCTCAAAACCTGCACTGAATAACGGGTAACCACTGCACTGCTGAGTTGTTAGGGCCAGCCACACTGGGGATCAGATGTATTAAAGCCATGGCAAACCCAGCCATCATTCAATAAAGACTCCCAAAATCATCTGACAGAAAGCAGCAGGAAATGGCTCTGTAGGAGAAGAACACGATTGAAGGAAAAGGAGGCAGAGAAAGGATTCACCTTTTACAAAACAAGGACCTGGGATAAGATGAAGAAGAAAAATAACGATCTGCTGTTTCTTCCCCAGTCCCTCTTGCTTATCGTGTCACATTGATGTCAGACTTGAGATTTACTTGGGCGCAATCGGTCAGTGAGTGACACGTCAGGCAATGTGTAAATGTTGAGATGTTTAGCAGCTGTCTGGGTGTCCATCCATCACACTGCTCTGTGCTGGGCCCAGGCACCGCTGGTGAGCAGGGCCATGCTGGTAAACACTGGAGCACACTCCTATATTTCAATTCACACTGTCTGTCTCTGCAGGCTTTCCTCCTGGGCGAGAGATTCATGCTGATTTGGTATAGTATACGCACAGAGAAATCCATCCCTATGCCGCATTGCAAAAAATGCTTATGCCCTCCCTTAGGCTGCCTCTTCTAAAGCAGCTTGTCTCAAATGTCTTCCTGCCTGTGTGTAGATCCTCCGTAGCACATTGATGTCACTGCTCACCGATCCCATGCGAGGCTCTCAGATTCTGGCTAAGATGCCGTAGCCCCAGGTTTACCCCAGCTGAGCTGTTGTGGTGCAGAACTCTGAGGAGGGGATGTGTGAGAGAGGATGAGGGGTTTTGTTGCATGCCGACTCACCCTGAATCAATTCCACTGCTATCAATCGCTACATACATTGTCTGAATCAGCCATCCTAGGAGAAGTTTGTGTAAAGTTAAAATGAAGGGCGTTCTACAAAACCAATTCATCAGCGATTGGATCGTCTCTAACCAATCTAATTAATCAGAGTATCAAAACTGATAAAGTCATCATGTAGGCCGGCTCTGGCCCAACCCATCGGTTTCTGGGACCAATCAGAACCGTCAGAATGTGTTTGCATTCTAGAAATCATAGGGGAGGGAGGCAAATCCAGACTCATGGTGGAGAAGGAAGGTCCATTTTGCCGGAGCGGTGTGGATGGGTAGCCAGGCTAGGTTGTTTGCTGGCTGGTCTCTCCTCCTTTTTCTGGAGGCTTGATAACCTCTCACATTGTCCCAGGCCAACTCCTCATTAGAAGTAGTGAGGGACAGATGTTTGTATCTCAATAGTGACTCAATTAAAATGTCATTGACATTGGTGTCATTGAAACACAAATATACGCAAATTCATTGTTTGATTTGACTTAATCTGCTTCTAGGAACTACATTTACATTTTAGTCATTTAGCAGACGCTCTTATCGAGAGCGAGTTACAGTTAGTGAGTGCATACATTTTCATACTGGCCCCCCGTGGGAAACGAACCCACAACCCTGGCATTGCAAGCACCATGCTCTAACAAATGAGCTACAGGGGACTATAGACACGGTCCTGTTTTGTGTTGCATTTTCTTAGAAGATGGTATTACACTTTGCACTGTAGTTCATAATGGTATTTTGTGTGATGCGTTGGAGGATGCTTTTAAGGAAATCTCAGCAATTCAAAAAATATTGTTAAGAGTTGTGGAAAAACACTACAGAATGTATTTCAAAATCACTCAAGTTCTTTTCAGAATGCTTGTTCATGTAGTTGGGCAACTTGCATATCCTGACTTAGGTGCTGAAGTGGCAATTTAACAGATACGCAATTTTGGTTGAGTTTCACTGCGAGAACCATGGCATTGATCTCTGATACCTGCAAATCCTAGCTATTTTCTCCATGGTAATTTTCTGTATGATTCTTCTGCGTTAGTGGATGTGTTTTGACAGTAAAGAATATTAGCTCTGCCCAGTGAGCACTACTTCACACCCTCTGTGTGTGAGTAAGAACGCTGAGTTTGAATGCAATACTGCAAGATGCACTACAGTATTCTTTGTAACCTTGTGTTATTCCGTAAAGGGGCTTGACTTCACTACCTGTGTGTGAGCCTGAGTCACATTAACTGTTGACCAGTAGCACCTCTGTGCTCTTTTATCTGAAAAGATGGTCATTCTTTTATTTTTTTATTTAAATAGGCGAGTCAGTTAAGAACAAATTCTTATTTACAATGACGGCCTACACCGGACAAACCCGGACGACGCTGGGACAATTGTGCACCGCCCTATGGGACTCCCAATCACGGCTGGTTGTGATTCAGGGGGTCTGTAGTGACGCCTCAAGCACTGAGATGCAGTGCCTTAGACCAATGTGCCACTCGGGAGCCTGGAGGAAATATATGCTAGTTATACGCTAACATTCACCCTCAAAGACACGTTTCAGTTCATCGTAATTCCCTGTTACTTAAAGGGATACTTTGGGATTTTGGCAATGAGGCCGTCCCCGACGACATCTCGAATGCGAACACATTAAAACTGTTCTGATTGGTCCCAGAAATCGATGGGTTGGACCAGAGGTGGCCTACAATACTCATGAATCACGTCATTTTGACGTCAGCACAAATGACTTGTAGGTTCAGACTGATGTATGAAGCAATTGGTAGATGTAAATTCAGGATGAATTGTCAGTCAAAGGTCTTAGGGCCAGACTCTGCAGAGTATGACAAGATTGTTACTTAGAATCTGGATGGTATTGTAGAGGGGACATACAGGTGTAAAATGCCAGCTACTGGTCTTGTTGATGCCTAGCCTGATTAGTTAGTCTGTGGTTTAATTCCCCTTGTTGATGCCTAGCCTGATTAGTTAGTCTGTGGTTTAATTCCCTTTGTTGATGCCTAGCCTGATTAGTTAGTCTGTGGTTTAATTCCCCTTGTTGATGCCTAGCCTGATTAGTTCGTCTGTGGTTTAATTCCCCTTGTTGATGCCTAGCCTGATTAGTTAGTCTGTGGTTTTAGGAAATAGATGTCAGTTCCCCTCTTTTTAAAAGCTCTTCTACCAGTGTGTGTTCTGTGGCCCCATCTCCGTATTCATGTTTAGGAAATGGTTGCTGTGAATATATTGGTATGGAGTAGCAGAGTATAGATGCTGTCCACATATGAAAAGCCTCAATTCTGGAGGAGATAAGGAATAGCCGGAGATGACAGGAGAAGCGTAGGCAGGGTGTGATTTGACCACTGGCAGGCTGGAGAGTAGTCCGAGAACCTGAGGTGAAAAGGTTGTGTGTGTGGAGATGAGGAATGAGGGCAGAAGAGAGTATTAATTGAAAGTGAAGGCCATACAGGGATGTATTAATTTGTAACCATAATTGGCAACATGGAGGTTGTCAGTGGATGTTGTCCTTTTTCCTCTCCCTTGGGTCTTTGTGTTTTATGGGGTCGTGACTGAGGATCATAAATCATGTCCCTGGTGTATGGCCAGCCTAAGGATAGCCTGTTGAGCTGTTCCAGGAAATATCACTTTCTGCTCCTGATGGATAGTGATATTCCAGGGTAGAGAGAAATGATGGGACAATCTCTCCTTATCTCTCTGATCCCTCCATCACTCACCATTTATCACTTTAAATATATTCCTCCACATATAATTCTCCATGTGGTGTCATGAAAATGGATTATAGCATTACAACGTTTTCAATGGTCAGTGAACATTTTCCTCGATACCCTCAATACCCTTTAAACACAGTGGCAACACCTAGGCCGGTTTACTTTCATGTTCTACAGTGGAGATGCACTGCTCTTGTTACTGTGTTGTGTCCTAGATACATTTCAACACAATCCCCAGTGAAAGGTATTTGTGTGAGGCTGTCACTGGATGGAAGGGTCATTTGCACATGCAGTATACTGTATGTCAGAGGGCTGAGTGATTTTCTTTGTGAGCAGTCATTTCTCTAGCCGAGAGGCTAGTAACTTGACATGTATTGTTGCTTCAGTATTGATTTCAAAGTAAAACCTGAAAAGAAGCAAACTAAATATTTTCTTCCAGCCAGACTGTGGTAGGCCTGTTATCAGTCCAGGCTCTGTGGTACATTTACATTTACATTTACGTCATTTAGCAGACGCTCTTATCCAGAGCGACTTACAAATAGGTGCATTCACCTTATAGCCAGTGGGATAACCACTTTACAATTTTATTTTATTTATTTATTTTTTGGGGGGGTTGGAGTAAAGGGGGGGGTAGAAGGATTACTTTATCCTATCCCAGGTATTCCTTAAAGAGGTGGGGTTTCAAATGTCTCCGGAAGGTGGTGAGTGACTCCGCTGTCCTGGCGTCGTGAGGGAGCTTGTTCCACCATTGGGGTGCCAGAGCAGCGAACAGTTTTGACTGGGCTGAGCGGGAACTATGCTTCCGCAGAGGTAGGGGAGCCAGCAGGCCAGAGGTGGATGAACGCAGTGCCCTCGTTTGGGTGTAGGGACTGATCAGAGCCTGAAGGTATGGAGGTGCCGTTCCCCTCACAGCTCCGTAGGCAAGCACCATGGTCCTGTAGCAGATGCGAGCTTCAACTGGAAGCCAGTGGAGTGTGCGGAGGAGCGGGGTGACGTGAGAGAACTTGGGAAGGTTGAACACCAGACGGGCTGCGGCATTCTGGATGAGTTGTAGGGGTTTAATGGCACAGGCAGGGAGCCCAGCCAACAGCGAGTTGCAGTAATCCAGACGGGAGATGACAAGTGCCTGGATTAGGACCTGTGCCGCTTCCTGTGTAAGGCAGGGTCGTACTCTCCGAATGTTGTAGAGCATGAACCTACAGGATCGGGTCACCGCCTTGATGTTAGCGGAGAACAACAGGGTGTTGTCCAGGGTCACGCCAAGGCTCTTCGCACTCTGGGAGGAGGACACAACGGAGTTGTCAACCGTGATGGCGAGATCATGGAACGGGCAGTCCTTCCCCGGGAGGAAGAGCAGCTCCGTCTTGCCGAGGTTCAGCTTGAGGTGGTGATCCGTCATCCATACTGATATGTCTGCCAGACATGCAGAGATGCGATTCGCCACCTGGTTATCAGAAGGGGGAAAGGAGAAGATTAGTTGTGTGTCGTCAGCGTAGCAATGATAGGAGAGGCCATGTGAGGATATGACAGTGCCAAGTGACTTGGTGTATAGCGAGAATAGGAGAGGGCCTAGAACTGAGCCCTGGGGGACACCAGTGGTGAGAGGACGTGGTGCGGAGACAGCTTCTCACCACGCCACTTGGTAGGAGCGACCGGTCAGGTAGGACGCAATCCAAGACTGAGCCGCGCTGGAGATGCCCAGCTCGGAGAGGGTGGCGAGGAGGATTCTCAGTTGAATGACCAGTCTTGAAACCTGACTGGTTTGGATCAAGAAGGTCATTCTGAGAGAGATAGCAAGAGAGTTGGCTAAAGACGGCACGCTCAATAGTTTTGGAGAGAAAAGAAAGAAGGGATACTGGTCTGTAGTTGTTGGCATCAGAGGGATCGAGTGTTGGTTTTTTGAGAAGGGGTGCAACTCTCGCTCTCTTGAAGACGGAAGGGACATAGCCAGCGGTCAAGGATGAGTTGATCAGCAAGGTGAGGTAAGGGAGAAGGTCACCGGAGATGGTCTGGAGAAGAGAGGAGGGGATAGGGTCAAGCGGGCAGGTTGTTGGGCGGCCTGCCGTCACAAGTCGCAAGATTTGATCTGGAGAGAGAGGGGAGAAAGAAGTCAAAGCATAGGGTAGGGCAGTGTGAGCAGGACCAGCAGTGTCATTTGACTTAACAAACGAGGATCGGATGTCGTCAACCTTCTTTTCAAAATGGTTGACGAAGTCATCCACAGAGAGGGGGGGGGGGATTCAGCAGGGAGGAGAATGTGGCAAAGAGCTTCCTAGGGTTAGAGGCGGATGCTTGGAATTTAGAGTGGTAGAAAGTGGCCTTAGCAGCAGAAACAGATGAAGAGAATGTAGAGAGGAGGGAGTGAAAAGATGCCAGGTCCGCAGGGTGTCTAGTTTTCTTCCATTTCCGCTCGGCTGCCCGGAGCCCTGTTCTGTGAGCTCGCAATGAGTCATCAAGCCACGGAGCTGGAGGGGAGGACCGAGCCGGCCGGGAGGATAGGGGACATAGAGAGTCAAAGGATGCAGAAAGGGAGGAGAGGAGGGTTGAGGAGGCAGAATCAGGAGATTGGAGGGAGAAGGATTGAGCAGAGGGAAGAGATGATAGGATGGAAGAGGAGAGACTAGCGGGAGAGAGAGAGCGAAGGTTGCGACGGCGCATTACCATCTGTGTAGGGACAGAGTGAGTAGTGTTGGAGGAGAGGGAGAGAGAAAAGGATACAAAGTAGTGGTCGGAGACTTGGAGGGGAGTTGCAGTGAGATTAGTAGAAGAACAGCATCTAGTGAAGATGAGGTCAAGCGTATTGCCTGCCTTGTGAGTAGGGGGGGACGGTGAGAGGGTGAGGTCAAAAGAGGAGAGGAGTGGAAAGAAGGAGGCAGAGAGAAATGAGTCAAATGTAGACGTAGGGAGGTTGAAATCCCCCAGAACTGTGAGGGGTGAGCCATCCTCAGGTAAGGAACTTATCAAGGCGTCAAGCTCATTGATGAACTCTCCAAGGGAACCTGGAGGGTGATAGATGACAAGGATATTAAGCTTAAATGGGCTAGTGACTGTGACAGCATGGAATTCAAATGAGGAGATAGACAGATGCGTCAGGGGAAAAATTTAGAATGTCCACTTGGGAGAGATGAGGATTCCTGTGCCACCACCCCGCTGACCAGATGCTCTCGGGGTATGCGAGAACACATGGTCAGACGAGGAGAGAGCAGCAGGGGTAGCAGTGTTTTCAGTGGTAATCCATGTTTCCGTCAGCGCCAAGAAGTCGAGGGACTGGAGGGTAGCATAGGCTGAGATGAACTCTGCCTTGTTGGCAGCAGAACGGCAGTTCCAGAGGCTGCCTGAGACCTGGAACTCCACGTGGGTCGTGCGTGCAGGGACCACCAGGTTAGAGAGGCAGCAGCCACGCGGTGTGAGGCGTTTGTGTAGCCTGTGCGGAGAGGAGAGAACAGGGTTAGGCAGAGGCATAGTTGACAGGCTGCAGCAGATGGCTACAATAATGCAGAGGAGATCGGAATGAAATGAACTACACATCTGGGAAAGGAGAGAGCGGGGCCTCCCTCACCACAACTCCCAAATATAACTCTCCCAACTTCCACCTCAGAAACTGTAATTGTTGTAAACTACAGCGGTTCAATGTTTTCTAGGAATAGACTAACTTAGTTTATTCAGCTAGGTAACTAGGTGCAGTATTATTCCGTGAAAAACGTCCGGGCACCTCGTCATAAGACGCCACAGCCAGCTAGCATGCCGGTCTCCAACAACACGGTTTAGCGCCAATACTCAGCCACAACAAACCACCAGTGTATCAACACGCAAGCAGATCGTTCGTGTCCGTGTCTAACGTTGTGGGTTAGTCCCGACAGCTTGAGCGAGTCCGTCATCAACTTATTCAGCCAGTTAGTTAGCTAGGATAGTTAGCAAACTAGCTAGCCATTGCTTTCAGACAAAGAAGAACCCCTCCTTTCACGGCGCGAACACAAAGAGAGCCAAACTAACGTTAACTAGTCACCCATGTCCAGAATTCCTTGAACGACTCGGGCTATCAATATGTAAAGAACAAAACACAAGTGTAGGTTATGACTTACCCCTAGCAGCTACTGTTAGCTAGCCAAGTGCAAAGCTAGCCACTGAATTGACTCAGCCAGTTCGCGTCTGTTCGCTCGGTCGTTCCAGCTATTGTTTACTAGTCGCTATCCAGGTAGCAACAAGCTAGCTAAATTTCAAGCACAGTAGCCACTTGCTACCTAACGTTAACGGTTCAGACAATGAGGTTAGAAAACAGCTGAATGGTAGGCAGTTCTTGTATGTAATTATTGTAGGCAGCCAGCTGGCGTAATTACAAGCACTCTCAGGCGTGAGACAACTATACCGTTGCTAATAGCTACTCGCCAGCTAGTCCAGGTGGTGAGTTAGCTAACTAGCTAGCTTCGTGCTACACCGGCACCGCCGAATACAGTACTAACCTACAATAATTACATACAACAACCCACGATACCTACCTACAATACCTAACTACAATCTAAATACATAGTTTAAGCCTTACTCGACAAAGCCCAAGCTATGTATAAAGTCTAACTTACCCGACGCCAAGCTTACCCGACGACCACTCTGCTGGCACGCTGGCCTGTTATCAGTCCAGGCTCTGTGGTAGGCCTGTTATCAGTCCAGGCTCTGCGGTAGGCCTGTTATCAGTCCAGGCTCTGTGGTAGGCCTGTTATCAGTCCAGGCTCTGCGGTAGGCCTGTTATCAGTCCAGGCTCTGCGGTAGGCCTGTTATCAGTCCAGGCTCTGCGGTAGGCCTGTTATCAGTCCAGGCTCTGCGGTAGGCCTGTTATCAGTCCAGGCTCTGTGGTAGGCCTGTTATCAGTCCAGGCTCTGTGGTAGGCCTGTTATCAGTCCAGGCTCTGCGGTAGGCCTGTTATCATTCAAAGCCTAATCTTCTGCTCTGTTTCACAGGTGCCCACATGACACCAGTTGCAGATATGCTTTGGGGACATATGGATAGTCCTGGCCTAGATTACTTTAGGGCAGTAAAGGCTTACAATACAGACATATTATGCGTTAACCCAACCTAGTCTATCCCATGAATGTCTGATTATGTTTTGCATATTGAATGAGGGCAGCAGCATCTAGAGACCAGACACCATAATGTTCTATGCACAATGTATGAATCAAAGAGCATAGCAGTATAGTCACTCTGGATAAGAGCGTCTGATAAATGACTAAAATGTAAATGTAAAATGTAGTCGTTTTTGCATGCAGACAGGGCTCTTCCAGTTCCAGTGTGAGTTGCTGTCCCATGTGGAGCTACAGACAGTGGTGGTGCACAGCGGCACACAGAGCCACCCTAAGCAGAGAACTATTTGGCATCAGTGGGGAAGGCACCAAGGCAGAGGGTTCATGTTCCCACAAACCCTCAGCTGCCTGTGGCCCCAACACAATATGGCAGACAACATGAGCCAGCAGGAGTGGAGCTAACCTCCCACAGAGCTGCCTGTGGCCCCAACACAATATGGTAGACAACATGAACCAGCAGGAGAGGAGCTAACCTCCCACTGTGCATGCTGATGATTACCTATCCCCTCCCCAACCACTACACAGTTATCAGGCACTGCCATGGGGGGATTGGACAACATAACTATTATGAAGGACTGTATAGGACAAATGGGAAAGGTATGCCTACTCCTATTCTGAGGTTCATCCAGGGCAGAGCGAGGAAGCTTACTGTGTCCTTTACAATGGAATTGATTTAGAATCAGTGGGTTATGAATTAGTGTGTGTGATTTGTGCTACATCCCACAAGTGTACTTCACTCAAGCATTTGCCATTAAAGTGAACACATGTTAGAAAGATAAACAGATAATTTGTGGTGTAATTATTGTCTTGGTAATCAAACTCACAGCAGTGCGGTACAAGTGACTTTAGGGCTGGCACAATTACCGTGTAACTGACGGTTATGGATGAAGACCGTCATTAAAATAAAATACATTTCATAACTGTTTAAAAATGTTTTTGTTTTTTTGTTTTTTTGGAAACTCATGGGAACACTCGCAATGGCTGCCTGGTATTGTGATGCAATCATTTCCATGGTAATGTAGAATGTTAATTCAAATGATGTTAACTGATGTGGCTCATGCAATGGAAGGTATTTTTAGTAATGTCATTTGAGTTGAATCAACAAATCACAGCACATATTGATGGGTACACTTCCTACTTTTACTTCCTGCTTTTACCTCCAGCTTTGCTCCTCGCAATGGCTACCAGCCCACTCATTATGCCATCATTGACTTGAATGGGGACACACGTTCTATTCATTTTATTTCTATGGCAGCCAATTACTGTCATCCAAAATTCCATGACCGTCACAGCCCCAGCCTGGACTAACAGTAACAGGTTGACTACTAATGTTCCCCCCACAGTGCATCAGCGATCTGAGTTGAAATAGCTCCAGTTAACTTAACTCTCCCTTAACACTTCAGGCTTCACACACCCTCCAGATCAGTGTGATTACATGACTACTCAGTTAGCTAATGGGCTTAGCACTATTCCAGATGCAATAGTGTCCAATTGAACTCCTAACCGCTCTCCACAGCTCCAGTATCTAGGGCTACTGCCAGGCCAGTCAGAGCACCATGAATAATGCACTCATCAGCCCCTCACTGTGCTACAGATGAGGATGGGCTACTACTGTATGGTTAGACACTTGTGTGGGTCATCAATATTAATGATGGAGGAATTGGAATTCAAGTGTATTTTCATAATTTCTATACAGTGTAAAATGTAAATAATAATAATAATAACCACAGCCCATACTGTAGTAACCAGAGCCCATACTGTAGTAACCAGAGTCCATACTGTAGTAACCAGATCCCATACTGTAGTAACCAGAGCCCATACTGTAGAAACCACAGCCCATACTGTAGTAAACAGAGCCCATACTGTAGTAACCAGAGCCATACTGTAGTAAACAGAGCCCATACTGTAGTAACCAGAGCCATACTGTAGAAACCACAGCCCATACTGTAGTAACCAGAGCCTATACTGTAGTAACCAGAGCCATACTGTAGTAACCAGAGACCATACTGTAGAAACCACAGCCCATACTGTAGTAAACAGAGCCCATACTGTAGTAACCAGAGCCATACTGTAGTAACCAGAGCCCATACTGTAGTAACCAGAGCCCATACTGTAGAAACCACAGCCCATACTGTAGTAACCAGAGCCTATACAGTAGTAACCAGAGCCCATACTGTAGTAACCAGAGCCCATACTGTAGTAACCAGAGCCCATACTGTAGTAACCAGAGCCATACTGTAGTAACCAGAGCCCATACTGTAGTAACCAGAGCCCATACTGTAGTAACCAGAGCCCATACTGTAGTAACCAGAGCCCATACTGTAGTAACCAGAGCCCATACTGTAGTAACCAGAGCCCATACTGTAGTAACCAGAGCCCATACTGTAGTAACCAGAGCCCATACTGTAGTAACCAGAGCCCATACTGTAGTAACCAGAGCCCATACTGTAGTAAACAAAGCCCATACTGTAGTAAACAGAGCCCTTACTGTAGTAAACAAAGCCCATACTGTAGTAAATTGACCCATACTGTAGTAAATTGATCCCATACTGTAGTAAACAGAGCCCATACTGTAGTAAATTGATCCCATTCTGTAGTAACCAGAGCCCATACTGTAGTAAATTGATCCCATACTGTAGTAAAAACAGAGCCCAGAGTCAGTTAAAAATGTATTTAAATTAAATTTTACATTTTAGTCATTTAGCAGACGCTCTTATCCAGAGCGACTTACAGTTAGTGAGTGCATACATTTTTCATACTGGCCCCCCGTGGGAATCGAACCCACAACCCTGGCGTTGCAAACGCCATGCTCTACCAACTGAACTACACGGGACTATCCGTGAACTCTACTACACGTATTGCATGTGCTCTTAGCTCCAGTCAACTGTATAAAGTACACAGTGTATCCACCAGTGGAGGCTGCTGAGGGGAGGACGGCTCATAATAATGTATGGAACAGAGCGAATGGAATGGCATCAAACCATGTGTTTGCTGTATTTGGTACCATTCCACTGATTCCGCTCCAGCCGTTACTACAACCCCGTCCTCCCCAATTAAGATGCCACCAACCTCCTGTGATCCAGATGTAACATGTGTATCCCTCAGAGCAGTATGGGATGTGCTGATGAACAGACACATTTGTGTACAGCGTCTTTAAAAGGGTTGCAACAGTTTGTTGTGGAGCGGAAGTGAAGGGAGCTAATGAAATGAAGTCAGCTCAAAGCACAGCCCCTGTATCGACTGAGAAGGTACTGTAAAGCACAGCCCCTGTATCGACTGAGAAGGTACTGTAAAGCACAGCCCCTGTATCGACTGAGAAGGTACTGTCAATAAACCATACAGCATTTCATCTTTCGGTCTCCATCTGAATTCATGACTAATCCACTGTACATCAAGGTTGGGGTCAATTCCATTTCAATTCCAGTCAATTTAGAAAGTAAATCAAATTACTATTCCAATTTTCCTCATTGAAAAGCTTTGAGTAGAACTGGATTTGGAATTTCAGTGTACTTCCTAAATTGACTGGAATTGAAGTGGAATTGACCCAACCCTGATGCACATACTTGATTATATCGGTTTTACACAACCCAACCACGTTTAATTTGTCCTAACGTACCATAGACATGATTGTTTCTAGTACAACACTGTTTTCACATTTGAGGTAGAACTACTCTGTTCAACCCTGGGGCATGTCCCCTACCATGACACAGGACATTTATGACTGCTGCATTCTGGCGGCTAAAACATCCTGCCAATGAGCAGTAGGTTGGCTGATGTATGGACTGTAGCTGGTGCCCAGGGTGGTGGCCAGTCTCTCTCACTCTCTCACTCTCACTCACTCTCACTCACTCACTCACTCAGCCCAGGTCTCCTCCTCTCACTGTGTCAGATGCAGCACAGCAGTGTCCAACAGAATCAGAATGTGAACAGCAGATGAGATGACAGTGGTCATTAATACCCTCATCTAGGGATGGCCCTGTTCTGGTTGGACTAGATTTATCCATATTGTATGACCAGGTGATTATTTAAATTGGGTCAAGTCTGTTTTCAGTTGTATTAAAAAAATGAACTGTTACTTAGACACTTCTTCTTGATTTTTGACATGGATATGTGTGAACAAGTTCTTGGTTAACAACATTTCTTTATTTTTTATATTTATCTAGTGATGACTGATAAGCGAATACTTGGTATCTATAACACAAAATGGCTAAATGTAGTGTTTTGCCCTGGGCCTCATACCCAATTACCCATTAGTCTTTGGCTCAGCCTGTCAGCATCCGGACTCTCCTCATCACGACCAAGGTTGACTCGTCTGAGTGCTGTGAGACAGCAGTAGCAGTGTGCTGTGCTCCCGTAGTGCGGGCAGAGCTCACCTCACACACAGTCCTCCTGATGTCATTGGGTTACGTCACAGGTCGTCTCTGTGTGTCCTAGCAGAGCTCTAGAACAGGTGGCCGGGCACAGCCACGGAATTATTCATGAGCTCGTCGCTCACACTTTGTCCCCCGTACTGCAAGCCACCAAATGACTTTGTTTCCGGCTGTGTGTGTGTGTGTGTGTGTGTGTGTGTGTGTGTGTGAGTGTGAGTGAGTGAGATTTCTTTGTTGTTATTTACCCACACACATATTTTCTACTCAGTGTTGATTAAGAGGCTTACTTCTCTACATATTCGTTATGTAGTACTGGGATAATGAGGGGGAACTAATGTGACCTACAGATGTAGGATCTTCATTTTAGCCAGTTTGCTACAGCAGGAAAATAATCCTGCAGCAACAGTAAATGTGGATTATAATTAATTGACATTTTGATAGGGGTTGATACATTTTTCATAAGGGAATATCAAGTCTGAAATTTCAAAGTGGAAATTACAAACTTCAGAAGCCTTTTTAAACCTCAAATATGCTACACGTTTTACATTTCCTGTATTGCAGGAAAGTACTCCTGCAACAGGGTGATCAAATTAAGATCCTACATAGCACCCAAAAACAACCACCATGAAACCATAAGAGCCGAGACATACCCTGGTGCTGACGTACTGTACCTTGTAGGGCATGGAGACAGGACCATGAGGGTGATACAAAGAGACGTGCACTTCCCTAAAAGGAAGCACTCCCAAACCACTAGCAGTGGAACTATCTGTGTACAGCGGAACCACATCACGATATACATGACAGAATATCAAGTTGAAACATGTCAAAAACCAATCTATGGTTTTAGCACATGAGTTTTAACACATTTTATAGGACACAGAGGGTTTCTAGTGTACACTTACACCACATGCATAACTCATGAGAGAATATGAAGATGAAACATGTCATAAAGACATATACATTTTTAACACTTCTATGACAGCCTGGTCCCAGATCTGTTTGTGCTCGTGCCAACTCCATTGCTGTCCTTGTCAAGCCAATTGTTTGGTATGACAATGAGTGACAAGGAGTTGACTTGATAGCACAAACAGACTGGAACTCTGGCTATCTATGTCACAGTCAGAGGCTTCCTACTGGGCAAACAAACACTGGTTGAATCAACATTGTTTCCACATCATTTCATCAACCACAACAAATGTGATAACGTTGAATCAACGTAGAAAACTGATTGGATTTTCAGAAAGTCATCAACGTAAGGAAATTTTGTCATTTTTCTCACCCAACTGTTAACCTAAATCCAATGACATGGTGACATTTTTTTGTTGATTTCATGTTGAATTCACGTTAGTTGACAACTCAACAAAATTTAAATAAAAACTAGACGTTGAACTGATGTCCGTGCCCAGTGGGTTGTTTCTATGGTTTTCAGGTCACCTCAGTTTACCTTTCACATTATTCAGGGACGGGTTAGGTATTTGTTTTTATCTGGCATCCTAGAGTTGTATAATAGATAGCGCTAATCAGACTACATGCAAAATAAGAATTGTGTTGTCACTAGTGATGCACAGATTAACTCATAACCCGAAGTCCCAGCGTTAGGGTCATTAAATATTGTGTGGATGAAGGGCGGGTGGGTCGCGGGCATGTTGAATAAAGAGAAAACGATACCAGAAAAGTAGTGTAGTAAACAGAGCCCTTACTGTAGTAAACAAAGCCCATACTGTAGTAAATTGACCCATACTGTAGTAAATTGATCCCATACTGTAGTAAACAGAGCCCATACTGTAGTAAATTGATCCCATTCTGTAGTAACCAGAGCCCATACTGTAGTAAATTGATCCCATACTGTAGTAAAAACAGAGCCCAGAGTCAGTTAAAAATGTATTTAAATTAAATTTTACATTTTAGTCATTTAGCAGACGCTCTTATCCAGAGCGACTTACAGTTAGTGAGTGCATACATTTTTCATACTGGCCCCCCGTGGGAATCGAACCCACAACCCTGGCGTTGCAAACGCCATGCTCTACCAACTGAACTACACGGGACTATCCGTGAACTCTACTACACGTATTGCATGTGCTCTTAGCTCCAGTCAACTGTATAAAGTACACAGTGTATCCACCAGTGGAGGCTGCTGAGGGGAGGACGGCTCATAATAATGTATGGAACAGAATATGTTTGGGAAAGATTTGTTGAAGTGGTAAAAGAGGATGATAGCAGTGCTGGCTATGTCATGTGTGATGATTGTGAGGCGCTATACATAGCCTATGGCACATCAATGGAACTGTAGCCTACTGTTCAGATGGGTTAAATGGAAATGAAATCTGGACACTGACTGTAGGTCTATAACCTCTCACATAGCCTTAATATTAACTCATGCAGAATTAAGCATTTATTGCATTAAAATGATACACCAAATGTAGGCAAAATCTTGACTCGGGAACAGGAGTGGAGAAATATTATTGATTTGTTTAAGCATCTTGAGAGAATGCGAATGCTCAGTTAGATAACAACTATAGAGGTGCTATCTTTATCAGTATCATAAAAGTTGACAGTATTTCAACCACAAAATATGCATCCAAGCCAAACTGAAATATTATCATGAGAAACAAGATTCTCTGGTCTGATGAAATCAAGATTGAACTCTTTGGCCTGAATGCCAAGCGTCACGTCTGGAGGAAACCTGGCACCATCCCTACGGTGAAGCATGGTGGTGGCAGCATCGTGCTGTGGGGATATATTTTTCAGCAGCAGGGACTGGGAGACTAGTCAGGATTGAGGGAAAGATGAATGGAGCAAAGTACAGAGAGATCCTTGATGGAAACGTGCTCAAGACTTCAGACTGGGGCGAAGGTTCAGGACAACGACCCTAAGCACACACTAAGACAACACAGGAGTGGCTTCGGGACAAGTCTATGAATGTCCTTGAGTGGCCCAGCCAGAGCCCGGACTTGAACCCAATCAAACATCTCTGGAGAGACCTGAACATAGCTGTGCAGCGATGCTCCCCATCCAACCTGACAGAGCTTGAGAGGATCTGCAGAGAAGAATGGGTGAAACTCCCCAAATACAGGTGTGCCAAGCTTGTAGCGTCATACCCAGAAGACTCGAAGGCTGTAATCACTGCCAAAGGTGCTTCAACAAAGTACTGAGGAAAGGGCCTGAATACATTTACATTTTAGTCATTTAGCAGACGCTCTTATCCAGAGCGACTTACAGTTAGAGAGTGCATACATTTTTTCATACTGGCCCCCCGTGGGAATCGAACCCATAACCCTGGCGTTGCAAATGCCATGCTCTACCAACTGAGCTACACAGGGCCATACAGTTATATATATTTAATAAATTTACAAAAATGTCTAAAAACCTGTTTTTGCATTGTCATTATGGGGTATTGTGTGTAGATTGATGAGGGGATTTTTTTTTAAACCTTTTTTTAAAACCATTTTAGAATAAGGCTGTAACGTAACAAAATGTGGAAAAAGTGAAGGAATCTGAATACTTTCCGAATGCACTGTATATAAAAAAATAACATATATACAGTGGGGAAAAAAGTATTTAGTCAGCCACCAATTGTGCAAGTTCTCCCACTTAAAAAGATGAGAGAGGCCTGTAATTTTCATCATAGGTACACGTCAACTATGACAGACAAATTAAGAAAAAAAAATCCAGAAAATCACACTGTAGGATTTTTATGAATTTATTTGCAAATTATGGTGGAAAATAAGTATTTGGTCACCTACAAACAAGCAAGATTTCTGGCTCTCACAGACCTGTAACTTCTTCTTTAAGAGGCTCCTCTGTCCTCCACTCGTTACCTGTATTAATAGCACCTGTTTGAACTTGTTATCAGTATAAAAGACACCTGTCCACAACCTCAAACAGTCACACTCCAAACTCCACTATGGCCAAGACCAAAGAGCTGTCAAAGGACACCAGAAACAAAATTGTAGACCTGCACCAGGCTGGGAAGACTGAATCTGCAATAGGTGAGCAGCTTGGTTTGAAGAAATCAACTGTGGGAGCAATTATTAGGAAATGGAAGACATACAAGTCCACTGATAATCTCCCTCGATCTGGGGCTCCACGCAAGATCTCACCCCGTGGGGTCAAAATTATCACAAGAACGGTGAGCAAAAATCCCAGAACCACACAGGGGGACCTAGTGAATGACCTGCAGAGAGCTGGGACCAAAGTAACAAAGCCTACCATCAGTAACACACTACGCCGCCAGGGACTCAAATCCTGCAGTTCCAGACGTGTCCCCCTGCTTAAGCCAGTACATGTCCAGGCCCGTCTGAAGTTTGCTAGAGTGCATTTGGATGATCCAGAAGAGGATTGGGAGAATGTCATATGGTCAGATGAAACCAAAATAGAACTTTTTGGTAAAAACTCAACTCGTCGTGTTTGGAGGACAAAGAATGCTGAGTTGCATCCAAAGAACACCATACCTACTGTGAAGCATGGGGGTGTAAACATCATGCTTTGGGGCTGTTTTTCTGCAAAGGGACCAGGACGACTGATCCGTGTAAAGGAAATAATAAATGGGGCCATGTATCGTGAGATTTTGAGTGAAAACCTCCTTCCATCAGCAAGGGCATTGAAGATGAAACGTGGCTGGGTCTTTCAGCATGACAATGATCCCAAACACATCGCATGGGCAACGAAGGAGTGGCTTCGTAAGAAGCATTTCAAGGTCCTGGAGTGGCCTAGCCAGTCTACATATCTCAACCCCATAGAAAATCTTTGGAGGGAGTTGAAAGTCTGTGTTGCCCAGCGACAGCCCCAAAACATCACTGCTCTAGAGGAGATCTGCATGGAGGAATGGGCCAAAATAGTGTGTGAAAACCCTGTGAAGACTTACAGAAAACGTTTGACCTGTGTCATTGCCAACAAAGGGTATATAACAAAGTATTGAGAAACTTTTGTTATTGACCAAATACTTATTTTCCACCATCATTTGCAAATAAATTCATAAAAAATCCTACAATGTGATTTTCTGGATTTTTTTTTCTCATTTTGTCTGTCATAGTTGACGTGTACCTATGATGAAAATTACAGGCCTCTCTCATCTTTTTAAGTGGGAGAACTTGCACAATTGGTGGCTGACTAAATACTTTTTTTCCCCACTGTATATATATATATATATACAGTACCAGTATAAAGTTTGGACACACCTACTTATTCCAGGGTTTTTCTTTATTTTTACTATTTTCTACATTGTAGAATAATAGTGAAGACATCAAAACTATGAAACAACACATATGGAATCATGTAGTAACCAACATTTTTTAAAGAAATCAAAATATATTTTATATTTGAGATTCTTCAAAATAGCCACACTATGCCTTGATGACAGCTTTGCACACTCTTGGCATTTTCTCAACCAGCTTCATGAGGTAGTCACCTGGAATGCATTTCAATTAACAGGTGTGCCTTGTTAATTTGTGGAATTTATTTCCTTCTTAATGCGTTTGAGCCAATCAGTTGTGTTGTGACAAGGTATGGGTGGTAAACAGAAGATACCCCTGTTTGGTAAAAGACCAAGTCCATATTATGGCAAGAACAGCTCAAATAAGCGAAGAGAAACGACAGTCCATCATTACTTTAAGACATGAAGGTCAGTCAATCCGGAAATTTTTAAGAATTTTGAACGTTTCTTCAAGTGCAGTCGCAAAAACCATCAAGCACTATGATGAAACTAGCTCTCATGAGGACCGCCACAGGAAAGGAAGATGCAGAGGTACCTCTGCTGCAGAGGATAAGTTCATTAGAGTTACCAGACTCAGAAATTGCAGCCCAAATAAATGCTTCACATAGTTCAAGTAACAGACACATCTCAACATCAACTGTTCAGAGGGAACTGTGTGAATCAGGCCTTCATGGTCAAATTGCTGCAAAGAAACCACTACTAAAGGACACCAATGAGAAGAAGAGACTTGCTTGGGCCAAGAAACACAAGCAATGGACATTAGACCGGTGGAAATTTGTCCTTTGGTCTTTTTGGTTCCAACCGCTGTGTCTTTGTGAGACGTGGTGTGGCTGAACGGATGATCTCCGCATGTGTATTTCCCACCGTAAAGCATGGAGGAGGAGGTGTTATGTTGTGGGTTGCTTTGCTGGTGACACTGTCTGTGATTTATTTAGAATTCAAAGCACACTAAACCAGCATGGCTACCACAGCATTCTGCAGCGATACGCCATCCCATCTGGTTCGGGCTTAGTCCCACTATCATTTGTTTTTCAACAGGACAATGACCCAACACACCTCCAGGCTGTGTAAGGGCTATTTTACCAAGAAGGAAAGTGATGGAGTGCTGCATCAGAGGAGCTGGCCTCCACAATCCCCCAACCTCAACCAAATTGAGAATGTTTGGGATGAGTCGGAGCGCAGAGTGAAGGAAAAGCAGCCAACAAGTGCTCAGCATATGTGGGAACTCCTTCAAGACTGTTGGAAAAGCATTCCAGGTGAAGCTGGTTGAGAGAATGCCAAGAGTGTGCAAAGCTGTCATCAAGGCAAAGTGTGGCTATTTGAAGAATCTCAAATATAACATATATTTTGATTTGTTTAACACTTTTTTGGTTACTACATGATTCCATGTGTGTTATTTCATAACTTTGATGTCTTCACTATTATTCTACAATTTAGAAAATAGTAAAAATAAGAAAAACCTTTGAATGAGTAGGTGTTCTAAATCTTTTGACCGGTAGTATATATATATATATATATATAATAAAGAAAACACTATAAATAAGAGAGGAAGCTATATACAGGGTCAGTGTCAGTACCAAATTGACAAGAAGCAGCGATACTAGAGTATTTGTGGTAGATATGTACATGTAGGTGGGAGATTAGGAGAAAGGGACTGGTACCAGGATAAATATTGATAATAATAGTAAATGGTATGGCAGCAGTATAAGTCGTGGGTTTTTTATTGTGTGTGTGTGTGTGTGTGTGTGTGTGTGTGTGTGTGTGTGTGTGTGTGTGTGTGTGTGTGTGTGTGTGTGTGTGTGTGTGTGTGTGTGTGTGTGTGTGTGTGTGTGTGTGAAAGACTGGCAGTGTAGGCATGATAGGCGGATATACTGTACATATAAACATGGCTGAAAAGTGACTGGTAGCAAGAATATATAAATATTTATTGTAATATACTAATGGTAATATATACATGTAAACAGGAATAATAGTGACCAATAGCATGATAAATAGATAAATACTAATGGTAATGGTAATCAATAATCAATGAACAAGCAGTGTAATGGTAGTAATAAATCTAATTAATTATAATTTAGCAGCAGTGTAGTGTTTTTGTGTGTGATTGTGGGTTTGTGTGTAAGTGTGTGTGTGCATGTCCGTGCGCACATTTGCAAGTGAGACAGAAAATCCTTAAGGACTGTGTACATGCATCATTTTGTGTTTACATTTGTTCAGTCATTTAATGATTTAGGAATATTGCCCATCTCTAAGTTAGCTATCATTTCATTGGTTCTGTCACGATCGTTGACCGAAGACACGGACCAAGGCGCAGCGTGATAAGCGTACATACTTTTATTTAACGTACTTAACGACAAACAAACGATACGTGAAGTCCTGAGGTTATAACACAACAAACCTTTACGGATCAAGATCCCACAAAGACTAGTGCAAAACAGGCTGCCTAAGTATGGTCCCCAATCAGAGACAACGAGCTACAGCTGCCTCTGATTGGGAACCACCCTGGCCAACATAGATCAAACGATCTAGAACAAAAACATAGAAAAACTAAACATAGCAAATCCACACCCTGGCTCAACATTTAAGAGTCCCCAGAGCCAGGTCGTGACAGTACCCCCCCCCAAAGGCGCGGACTGCGACCGCGCCACACAAAAACAAGAGGGTAGGGGCTGGGTGGGCATTCCGCCTCGGAGGCGGATCTGGCTCCGGGCGTGACCACCACTCTCTCTCCACCCCCCCGTTGCGCCCCTGATCTGGTCTGGCCCCGCTGGCCGGAGCTGGACTGGACACCGGTGGAGCGGATTGCTCTGGCTCCGGAATGGATCCGCTGACTGGAGTTGGACCGGACCCCGGTGGAGCGGATTGCTCTGGCTCCGGAGTGGAGCAGCTGAACGGTGCCGGACCAGGCACCGGTGGAACAGGCACGGGCCGTGCCGGACTGGACACACGCACCACTGGCTTGGTGCGGGGAGCAGGAACGGGCTGGACCAGGCTGATGACGCGCACCACTGGCTTGGTGCGGGGAGCAGGAACGGGCCGGACCGGGCTGACGACGCGCACCACTGGCTTGGTGCGGGGAGCAGGAACAGGCCGGACCGGGCTGGCGACGCACACCACTGGCTTGGTGCGAGGGACAGGCACAGGCCGGACCGGGCTGGCGACGCGCACCACTGGCTTGGTGCGAGGGACAGGAACAGGCCGGACCGGGCTGACGACGCGCACCACTGGCTTGGTGCGGGGAGCAGGAACAGGCCGGACCGGGCTGGCGACGTGCACCACTGGCTTGGTGCGAGGGACAGGAACAGGCCGGACCGGGCTGGTGACGCGCACCACTGGCTTGGTGCGAGGGACAGGAACAGGCCGGACCGGGCTGGCGACGCGCACCACTGGCTTGGTGCGAGGGACAGGAACAGGCCGGACCGGGCTGGCGACGCGCACCACTGGCTTGGTGCGGGGAGCAGGAACATGCTGGGCTGGACTGGGAACACGCAACATTGGCTTGGTGCGGAGAGCCGGAACGGGCCGGGCCGGACTGTGGAGGCGGACTGGAGGTCCGGAGCGGAGAGCTGACACAACCCGTCCTGGCTGAATGCCTATTTCCACACAATATGTGTGAGGCATCAGCACAGGACGTACAGGGCTGTGCACTCGTACTGGCGCTACAGCACGTGGCACTGGCGCAGGATATACGGGACCGAGGAGGGGTACTGGAGGCCACGAGCGTTGAGCCGGCACACCCCGTCCTGGCTGCATGCCCACCTTAGCACGACACGTGCGTGGTGCTAGCACAGGACGTACAGGACTGTGCCGGAACACTCGTGGCACAGTACGTGGCTCCGCCAACCACCCTTTTAGCCCCCCCCAAAAAAAAATATTGGGGCTGTCTCTCGGCCTTCCTCCCCGGCCGGTACCCTCTGCGTTGCCGCTGCTCCTCTCTGTAGCGCGCCTCCACAGTCTCCTCTCCTGCTTGGGCATTCACCTTTGCCCATGGCCCTTTCCCCGCGAATATCTCCTCCCAAGACCACCATTTGCCCACCTGCGACATCGCCATCTTCTCCTCCTGGGCACGCTGCTTGGTCCTCTTATGGTGGGATCTTCTGTCACGATCGTTGACTGAAGACACGGACCAAGGCGCAGCGTGATAAGCGTACATACTTTTATTTAACGTACTTAACGACAAAAACAACAAACAAACGATACGTGAAGTCCTGAGGTTATAACACAACAAACCTTTACGGATCAAGATCCCACAAAGACTAGTGCAAAACAGGCTGCCTAAGTATGGTCCCCAATCAGAGACAACAAGCTACAGCTGCCTCTGATTGGGAACCACCCTGGCCAACATAGATCAAACGATCTAGAACAAAAACATAGAAAAACTAAACATAGCAAATCCACACCCTGGCTCAACATTTAAGAGTCCCCAGAGCCAGGGCGTGACAGGTTCTAGTAACATCAAGGTTTTATCTTGCTACTTACCTGCTGAAGTATGTGTAGTCTCTGTAATATATCAACCTATTTAAAGTTACTAATGCCTGGCACATAATAGCTGACCTTGGCTTTTTACCCAAGAGACAGAGAGAAAATGCCCTTTCGCTTGCTCTAATTTGCCTAATGCTGTGTATGACTCCCTAACCACTAATCTATTAACAGACCTCTCCTCACATCTGTTCCTCCCAACTACTGTATATATTACTGGGAGAAATGAACTACTGTATATCTGACTGGGAGACATTAACTACTGTATATCTGACTGGGAGACATTAACTACTGTATACCTGGGAGACAATAACTATCAAATATCTGACTGGGAGACATTAACTACTGTATATCTGACTGGGAGACATGAATTGCAAAATGATAATGATGAACTCTGATATACAATACTGTCCATTCCTCTAAAGTGCTATACCATGATTAATCTTTGTTTGATCTTTTATTTTCTGGTGTTTGTGTGTGTGTGTGGTGTGTGGCGGGCTGCCCATTCCACTCCACTGTGTGGGTGCATCTCCCCCTCTCTCTCTCTCTCTCTCTCTCTCTCTCTCTCTCTCTCTCTCTCTCTCTCTGGCAGGCTCAGTGGAGGTGCTCCCCAGGGCCCCCTCCACCCCTGCCTAACTCTTTCATCTCTCTGGCCTGGGGGCCCATCCACCTCCGCTGTGCCCAGAGAGAGGCAGAGCGAGGCGCAGGGAGACGCATAGGGAAAACACATCATAGAAGTAGAGGTTGTTGCAGTGGCTAGGTCAGGTGGCCTGCAGCTCCACAGACAGGTGGATGGAAACTAACTCAATCTTTATGAATCTCTCTGGAGAGGCCATGATGACTGGGTCTAGGTGAAGGGTGACCATATATTATTTACTGGGGCTGGTCTATTATGATTGGTGTAAGTCTTCTGTAGATAGACCTCAAAGTGGGCCTCTTGACGTTGGCATACGTTATACACTGAGTGTGCAAAACATTAGGAAAACCTGCTCTTTCCATGACATAGACTGACCAGATGAATCCAGGTGAAAGCTATGATCCCTTATTGATGTCACTTGTTAAATCCACTTCAATCAGTGTAGATGAAGGGGAGGAGACAGGTTAAAGAATGATTTTTAAGCCTTGAAACAATTAAGACATGGATTGTGTATGTGTTCCATTCAGAGGGTGAATGGGAAAGACAAAATATTTAAGTACCTTTGAACGGCGTATTGCAGTAGGTGCAAGGCGCACCGATTTGTGTCAAGAACTGCAACGCTGCTGGGTTTTTCACAGTGTGGTCAACATGCGCAGACATCCCTGTGGAACGCTTTTGACACCTTGTAGAGTCCATGCCCCAATGAATTGAGGCTGTTCTGAGGGCAAAAGGGGGTGCAACTCAATATTAGGAAGGTGTTCCTAATGTTTTGTACACTCAGTGCAGATATTGTATACAGTATATGGGCAATGGGCAAAGGAATCTTTCCAGGTGTTAGGCTTGGAATGTACAGTGTTTGTTGAACCCAGCTGAAGTGATGCATAGTTGTGTCTGGAGTGCAGTGTTGTGTTTAGAGTGCAGTGTTGTGTCTGGAGTGCAGTGTTGTGTCTGGAGTGCAGTGTTGTGTCTGGAGTGCAGTGTTGTGTCTGGAGGTCCGGAGTGCAGTGTTGTGTCAGTTTGCTTTGGACTGTAAGTAGGCAACAAGGCAGCAGCTACTCTTCCTGGGGTCCGAACACATTAAGGCACTTACATTACATATAAAACAAAAGATAAAACAGTACATCATATAATATTATTACACGACTACATATCTACAATACAAAATGTGTAATACTACCATACAGCAATATTTCAATGTGCGTGTGCGTGTTTCTGTACATGTGTGTGTGTCTCTTCACAGTCCGCGCTGTTCCATAAAATGTATTTTTATCTGTTTTTTAAATCTGATTCTACTGCTTGCATCAGTTACCTGATGTGGAATAGCGTTCCATGTAGTTATGGCTCTATGTCATACTGTGCACCTCCCATAATCTGTTCTGGACTTGGGGATTGTGAAGAGACCTCTGGTGGCATGTCTTGTGGGGTATGCATGGGTGTCTGAACTGTGTGCTTTTAAACAGACAGCTCGGTGCATTCAGCTTGTCAACACTTCTTACAAAAACAAGTAGTGATTAAGTCCATCTCTCCTCCACTTTGAGCCATGAGAGATTTACTTGCATATTATTAATGTTAGCTCTTCGTGTACATTGTGGCACCTGACCACATGACAGAACAGTAGTCCAAGTGCGACAAAACTAGGGCCTGTAGGACCTGCCTTATTGATAGTGTTGTTAAGAAGGCAGAGCAGTGCTTTATTATGGACAGTTTTGACCATGATAATTTACAATCCAGGGTTACCTCAACTTGCTCAATTTCCACATTATTCATTACAAGATTTAGTTGAGGTTTAGTGAATGATTTGTCCCAAATACAATGCTTTTAGTTTTTGAAATATTTAGGACTTACTTACTCCTTGCCACCCATTCTGAAACTAACTGCAGTGTTGCAGTCATTTCAGTCACTGTAGTACCTGACGTGTATAGTGTTGAGTTCTCTGTATACATAGGCACACTGGCTTTACACAAAGCCAGTGGCATGTCATTAGTAAAGATTGAAAAAAGTAACGGGCCTAGACAGCTGGCCTGGGGAATTCCTGATTCTACCTGGATTATGTTGGAGGGGCTTCCATTAAAGAACACCCTCTGTGTTCTGTTAGACAGTTAACTCTTTATCCACAATATAGTAGGGGGTGTAAAGCCATAATAAATACGTTTTTCTAGCAGCAGACTATGATTGATAATGTCAAATGCTGCACTGAAGTCTAACAAGACAGCTCCCACAATCTTTTTTTCATCAATTTCTCTCAGCCAATCATCAGTCATTTGTTTAAGTGCTGTGCTTGTTGAATGTCCTTCCTTATAAGCGTGCTGAAAGTCTGGTCAATTTGTTTACTGTAAAATAGTATTGTATCTGGTCAAACACAATTTCTTCCAAAAGTTCACTAAGGGTTGGTAACAGGCTAATTGGTCGGCTATTTATGCCAGTAAAGGGGGCTTTACTATTCTTGGGTAGCAGAAAGACCTTTGCTTCCCTCCAGGCCTGGGGGCACACACTTTCTAGTAGGCTTAGATTGAAGATATGGCAAATAGGAGTGGCAATATCATCTGCTATTATCCTCAGTAATTTTCCATCCAAGTTTTCAGACCCCGGTGGCTTCTCATTGTTGATAGCAACAATTATTTTTTCACCTCTTCCACACTCACTTTACGGAATTCAAAATGACAATGCTTGTCTTTCATAATTTGGTCAGTTATACTTGGATGTGTAGTGTCTGCGTTTGTTGCTGGTATGTCATGCCTAAGTTTGCTAATCTTGCCAATGAAAAAATTATTAAAGTAGTTGGTAATATCAGTGGGTTTTGTGATGAGTTAGTCATCTGATTCAATGAATGATGGAGCTGAGTTTGCCTTTTGCCCAAAATGTCATTTAAGGTGATCCAAAGCTTTTTACTATCATTCTTTATATCATTTATCTTTGTTTCATAGTATAGTTTCTTCTTCTTTTTAGTCAGTTTAGTCACATGATTTGTCAATTTGCAGTATGTTTGCCAATCGGTTGTGCAGCCAGACTTACAGTGCATTGGGAAAGTATTCAGACCCCTTGAATTTTTCCACATTTTGTTACGTTATAGCCTTGTTCTAAAATGGATTTTTTTTTTGCTCATCAATCTACACACAATACCCCATAATGACTAAGCAAAAAACGGTTTTTAGACCCGGAAATATCACATTTACATAAGTATTCAGACCCTTTACTCAGTACTTTGTGAAGCACCTTTGGCAGCAATTACAGCCTCGAGTCTTCTTGGGTATGATGCTACAAGCTTGGCACACCTGTATTTGGGGAGTTTCTCCCATTCTTCTCTGCAGATCCTCTCAAGCTCTGTCAGGTTGGATGGGGAGCGTCGCTGCACAGATATTTTCAGGTCTCCAGAGATGTTAGATCGAGTTCAAGTCCGGGCTCTGGCTGGGCCACTCAAGGACATTCAAAGACTCCTGCGTTGTCTTGACTGTGTGCTTAGGGTTGATGTCCTGTTGGAAGGTGAACCTTCACCCCAGTCTGAGGTCCTGAGTGCTCTGGAGCATGTTTTCATCAAGGATCTCTCTGTATTTTGCTCTGTTCATCTTTCCCTCGATCCTGACTAGTCTCCCAGTCCCTGCCGCTGAAAAACATCCCCATAGCATGATGCTCAACCACCATGCTTCACCGTAGGGATAGTGCCAGGTTTCCTCCTGATGTGACGCTTGGCATTCAGGCCAAAGAGTTCAGTCTTGGTTTCATCAGACCAGAGCTTGTTTCTCATGGTATGAGAGTCCTTTAGGTGCCTTTTAGCAAACTCCAAGCGGGCTCTCATGTGCCTTTTACTGAGGAGTGGCTTCCGTCTGGCCACTCTACCATAAAGGCCTGATTGGTGGAGTGCTGCAGAGATGGTTGTCCTTCTGGAAGGTTCTCCCATCTCCACAGAGGAACTCTACAGCTCTGTCAGAGTGACCATCGGGTTCTTGGTCACCTCCCTGACCAAGGCCCTTCTCCCCTGATTGTTCAGTTTGGCCGAGCGGCCAGCTCTAGGAAGAGTCTTGGTGAGTCCAAACTTCTTCCATTTAAGAATGATGGAGGCCACTGTGTTTTTGGGGACCTTCAATGCTGCAGACATTTTATGGTACCCTTCCCCAGATCTGTGCCTCGACACAACCCTGTCTCTGAGCTCTATGGCCAATTCCTTCAACCTCATGCCTTGGTTTTGCTCTGACATGCACTGTCAACTGTGGGACCTTATATAGACAGGTGTGTGCCTTTCCAAATCATGTCCAATCAATTGAATTTACCACCGGTGGACTCCAATCAAGTTATAGAAACATCTCAAGGATGATCAATGGAAACAGAATGCACCTGAACACAATTTAGAGTCTCATAGCAAAGGGTCTGAATACTTACCTAAAATAAGGCTTTTCAGGTTTTTTATTTTTAATAAATTGTTTTCGCTTTGTCATTGTGTGTAGATTGTTGAGGAATATTTTTATTTAATCAATTTTAGAATAAGGCTGTAACGTAACAAAGTCTGGAGAAAGGGAAGGGGTCTGAACACTTTCCGAATGCACTGTATTTGCCATTCCTTTTGCCTCATCCCTCTCAATTTTTCAATTCCTCATCAATCCAAGGGGATTTAACAGTTTTTACAGTCATTTCCTTAATGGGTTCATGCTTATTAGTAACTGGAATAAGCAATTTCATAAATGTGTCAATTGCAGTGTCTGGTTGCTCCTCATTACACATCACAGACCAGCAAATATTATTTACATAATCAACATGGGAATCACTACAAAACTTATTGTATGACCTCTTATACACTATATTAGGCCCAGCCTTTGGAACTTTGGTTTTCCTAGATATGGCTACTATATTGTGATTACTACATCCGATGGATTTGGATACTGCTTTAAAGCAAATTTCGGCGTCATTAGTAAAGATGTGATCAATACATGTTGATGATTTCATTCCTTTGCTGTTTGTAACTACTCTGGTAGGTTGACTGATAACCTGAACCAGGTTGCAGGCACTGGTTACAGTTTGAAGCTTTTTCTTGAGTGGGCAGCTTTATGAAAGCCAGTCAATATTGAAATCACCCAGAAAATATACCTCTCTGTTGATATCAAATACATTATCAAGCATTTCACAGATATTTTCCAGATACTGACTTGGTGGTCTATAGCAGCTTCCCACAAGAATGGGCTTCAGGTGAGGCAGATGAACCTGTAGCCATATTACTTCAACAGTATTTAACATGAGATCCTCTCTAAGCATGGAATGTGGTTCTGAATATAGACCGCAACATCGCCCCAATTGGCATTTCTGCCTTTTCTGTAAATGTTATAACCATGTATTGCTATCACTGTATCATCAAAGGTATTATCTAAGTGAGTTTCAGGGATAGTCAGAATATGATTGCCATCTGTTACTATAAAGTTATTGATTTCATGAACCTTGTTTCTTAGGCTACATATGTTAATGTAGGCTATTTTTAGCACTTGTCTCGGATCCTTGATTGTTTTTATTGCTTTACTGGGAAGCTTATCAGAAGTAGACTTGCTCATGTTATTTATATTGGAGCTGATAGTGCACGGTGAGCTGCACACAGTGGACTTCCTACTAGGGCACACCGCCTCAGTGCTAACAGTGTAACTCTGGTTCATAGGCGCATGATTACTGTATACAATAGCTGTAGGATTGACAGAGGCATTCATAAATTAAGTTACTTACATTATGACTGCTAACACCCCTGGGACAATGTACATTTGCAGCAGCACTACGACAACTCAGCGACACAATGGTAGGCATTATCTGAGCTGTAGTCGTGCTCAAATGTGACTGGCTGTGACACAGATGCCATAATGAGTTAGTGCAGAGCCGGGGACTTGTGGAGCAGGTTGGGAAGTGTGTTCACAGCTGAGTCCTCTGGGCCAACACTGACTGTCTTCAATAGTTATGGATATTTTAAACTTGATATGTACATTATTATGATTAGGTCTGTGGATGGCTGCTGGATATGCATTAGCCATGGATAATATCCTGATTTTAATGGGCATATCTGTTATCTAAATAAGAGTGAATCTTATTCTTGGAGATGAAACAAGGCCATTGCTGTACTATAGGATTTGGCCACTACTAGCTCATTCGTCAAAGCTGCCTGTTTGAGGTCCCAGAAGATGCAGGCCAGTAGTAGGAGATCCTCCTTGCTGTGTGAATAATAAATGTGAGCATTTGGAAGATCTCATCTATAAGTCATGTGCTCTGCCCTTCCTGGTGGAATAACCCCTCATCTCCTCCTTCACACACTACACTGCCCCTCATCCCCTCCTCCACACACTACACTGCCCCTCATCCCCTCCTCCACACACTACACTGCCCCTCATCCCCTCCTCCACACACTACACTGTCCCCCATCCCCTCCTCCTCACACTACACTGCCCCTCATCCCCTCCTCCACACACTACACTGCCCCTCATCCCCTCCTCCACACACTACACTGTCCCCATCCCCTCCTCCTCACACTACACTGTCCCCTCATCCCCTCCTCCTCACACTACACTGCCCCTCATCCCCTCCTCCACACACTACACTGTCCCCATCCCCTCCTCCACACACTACACTGCCCCTCATCCCCTCCTCCACACACTACACTGCCCCTCATCCCCCCCTCCACACACTACACTGTCCCCATCCCCTCCTCCACACACTACACTGCCCCTCATCCCCTCCTCCACACACTACACTGCCCCTCATCCCCTCCTCCACACACTACACTGTCCCTCATCCCCTCCTCCACACACTACACTGTCCCCATCCCCTCCTCCACACACTCAGACAAAAAAAGCAATACATAAGCCTTAAATGTTTCTCCATTTGAGCTGCAAAACCCATAGACTGCCTCCGAAAAGGCACCCTATTCCCCATATAGTGAACTATGTCATTTCAGAAGCAGCCCTGGTTCCCCACAATCACCCAGCCTCCTGTATGTTCAGTGAGTTAGAGAGCCCTGATGCAACAGTGGAGTCAGAGGTAACGTTCAGAAGTGAAAGGCAGTGGAGAGGGCTGCTCTGTACCTGCATCGCACCACTTTGACACATCTGAGAGGATAGCTGCCCTTTCCTCCAAACACAGCCACAGTCCGAGTGGGTGAGAGGGAGAGAAACATATTCACTGTATTCAGACACTCGACACAACACAGAGTGGGTTGGCAGGACAATGATTTGTCTTTGTATTCCTGCTAGGTCAATTAACATTCCCTTGCACAAAAGGTTGTTTGTGTGATATGAATTGTTAATGAGCTCAAGTTTTTTAATCCTTTTATTTATAATTGTTGGTGTTATAAATGCCACCCGTAAATGTGGTTAAGTCTGGTCTCTCTGGTGTCTGATAGATAATTAGCATTCGTGCTGCATTGCAACATGTTATCCAGCCTGTCCTCACACCTCTCCTCTCAGAGAGGGAGAATTATCCAGCTCAAAGCCAGTCTGGAGAGGATCTTCTCTGGACTGTAAACGGAACAGGCTGGGCTCATTACTTTCCACTGTTTTCTCCACACATAGCTTTCTGCCCTCTAAGCCCCAGCTTCATCCCTGTTGTCTAGCTAGGAGGAGAGGTGTTTGATGGTGCTGGGCTTCGTGCTCGGTCTGGTTTGGAGCCTACTGTGTGGAGATACTTTAGGCTAGCAACAAGTAAATGCTGTTTTATATCCATAACATAACGGATGTACGGGATTGTTGATGTGTTGGTTTCAGTTCTTCTGCTGTAACCCGTATCTGCACTTACTTGATTTATTCAGTGTGTTTGATTCTACAATCGATTGGTATCAGTAATACCTGTCTTTGATTTGGGTGTGTTACGGAGTTATTTCTAGATAAATAAACTGAGGCTGTCACAAGGCCTTTTCCTTTTCAAGTGACGATCCAACATGCAATAGTCCTGGGCTGTTTCATTGTCCTCAGAGCTGTGAGATTTGTGTTCCGCGGGACACAATACCTCTGTCACAACTGGCCACAGCAATTCAGCAGGTAATCCAAAGGCAATTCGCTTCTTTCCTGGAGGCAGACATACACTGATTTGTCTGGAAAGACATGCAGTCTGTGGCACTTTCTAGTTTGGTTGATGAGAGCGGTGAAAAGCCCTGTTTTTAATCAAGATGATTTGATTCAGTTTATTAGAAGGAGCAGCGAGGGGATCTTGTAACTACGGCATCATGCTGGCTTATTGACAACAATTGTGTGAATTGAAAGTGGGTATTTATTTATTATATTAAAGGGGCAATCAGCTGTTGCTGCATCCATTTTTTAAATTATAAATTAAGGATATGTACCCATTGATTCTTGAAAAATATAACTTATAAATGCCTCATGAGCTTAGTTCAACTGTTGTACCCCATCAGAACCCAAAATATTGTTTGTTTGACTCCAATGTTTATAAACAAAGTAAATGTAAACAAACACTAAATAGCCTCAAAACATGGTTCAAACTATACATTTGATATCATGGATGGTGAATCCATAGCTCTGTCTATGAATTTGAGAGTGGTTACATTTCTCCAGCCCCATCCCTTAGCTTTTTAACAAACAGGGGAGGGGAAAACTGTTGTTTTCCTGTTAATATTGTCATTTTGGTGCATACATGAAAGGGGAATTTTCACTTTCCTCTTTTTATCTATTTGTTAGCAGATAACTGACAGGCCTGGACAGTTATTCTTAATGAACCTGCCTCTGCAGATTTACTGCTCATTTATGCAAAAGTAGTGCTGTTGGAAGTTACATTCAAGGACACTGAAGCATTTTGAAAGACCACTGGAAAGTGACAACAGCAGGGCCACCCTGATAAAGCTAATCTGAGAGGACTGTAAATATAACTTTTGTGTTGTGAGACTTTGTCCCTTATATCTCCCAGTGTTTCTTGCTTAATTTTGACTGATGACATTTTGAGAAAAGTTACAGCACACAATGGTTATCTTGCTAAAAATACATTGCATATTTGATTAAACGCACCAAAATGAACACAGCAATCTGCTCTCTCTCCCCTCCCCCGCTGTCTCTCTCTCTCTCTCTCTCTCGCTCTTTCTCTTTCTCTCTCTCTGTCACTATACCATCCATAGTGATATCAACGAAGCTCCCAAATCCTATTGACCCTGAGTCTCTTCCTACCCTCCTAGCCTCCATTGCTGTCTAACTAAAACAACCTTTCCTCCCGTGCCTCTCTGGGTTCTCTGCTGTGTCTGCAGGGGGAATAAGAAATAATGCATTGCAATAGCCAAGTCACTCTCTCTCACTCTCACTTCTTTTTTGTCATTTTTTTTCTTCATATTTAATAATTTCTTTAATAATGTCATTATATAATTATATGATTCACATACCTACAGAATATATATATTTTTAAACATACAATGTCTGAGTTATTATATACTGAACAAAAATATAAGCGCAAAATGCAACAATTTCAAAGATTTTACTGAGTTACAGTTCATATGAGGAAATCAGTCAATTGAAATAAATTCATTAGGCCCTAATCTATGGATTTCACATGACTGGGAATACAGATATGCATCTGTTGGTCACAAATACCTTAAAAGAAATGGGCCTCACAATGGGCCTCCGGATCTCGTCACGGTATTTCTCTGCATTCAAATTGCCATCGATAAAATGCAATTGTGTTCGTTGTCCGTAGTTTATGCCTGCCCATACCATAACCCCACCGCCACCAGGGATCACTCTGTTCACAACGGTGACATCAGCACCGCACACAGCACACAATGCCATACACGTGGTCTGCGGTTGTGAGGCCGGTTGGACGTACTGCCAAATTCTCTAAAATGACGTTGGAGGTGGCTTATGGTAGAGAAATGAACATTAAATTCTCTGGCAACAGCTCTGGTGGACATTACTGCAGTCAGCATGCCAATTGCACGCTCCCTCAAAACTTGAGACATCTGTGGCATTGCATTGTGTGACAACTGCACATTTTAGTGGCCTTTTATTGTCCCCAGCACAAGGTGCACCTGTGTAATGATCATGCTGTTTAATCAGCATCTTGATATGCCACACCTGTCAGGTGGATGGATTATCTTGGCAAAGGAGAAATGCTCAGTAACAGGGATGTAAACAAATTTGTGCACAACATTTGAGAGAAATACGCTTTTTGTACGAATGGAACATTTCTGGGATAAATTATTTCAGCTCATGAAACATGGGACCAACACTTTAGATGTTGCATTTATATTTTTGTTCAGTGTACAATGTTAATACATCATAAAAATGTAAGCTTTATGTTATGCAATTATTTTGGTTATATGATTTACGGAACTTCAGTAGATTAGAAAACTCCAGCAGCTGGAGTTTTAATATGATGCTAAGCTGTCAATTAACTTTTATTTCTCTTCAAATAACATATTCTTCTTGTGTGTGTTCCAGAACGGTGGGACACTGAGGAAGATGGGTCCTGCACCTGTTTCTGCTTGGCTCTGTGCCTAGCTAGCTCCTGGACACCAGACTGGACTGGACTGCTGCTGGAAGAAGTCCAGGATATTTGGTTGATGAGGGAGGGGAAGAGGAACAGAAAACCTTGAATTAGTTTTGTTGTTTGTCCTGTTTCTGACCCATCACCCAAACTACCTCACTTCAACATTCTGCAACAATCCCCACTTCACTTGGTTTTGTAAATGTACTAGTTCCTAGACTCCTAAACGTATGTGCTAGGTCCCAGATTCCTAAACCTAGGCTATGTGCTAGGTCCTAGATTCCTAAACCTAGGCTATGTGCTAGGTCCTAGATTCCTAAACCTAGGCTATGTGCTAGTTCCTAGATTCCTAAACCTAGGCTATGTGCTAGGTCCTAGATTCCTAAACCTAGGCTATGTGCTAGGTCCTAGATTCCTAAACGTAGGCTACAGTATGTGCTAGTTCCTAGATTCCTAAACGTAGGCTACAGTATGTGCTAGGTCCTAGATTCCTAAACGTAGGCTACAGTATGTGCTAGGTCCTAGATTCCTAAACGTAGGCTACAGTATGTGCTAGGTCCTAGATTCCTAAATGTAGGCTACAGTATGTGCTAGTTCATAGATTCCAAAACATATGGATTCTACGATATCACCAGAACATTATTGTAGCCGGTTCTCTGGATAATAGGTGACACATTTCCCAATTGTTCAACTCAATGGAGAGGCTAAGAAGAGAATCCGGATAGAGAGGCAAAGCTAAAGAGAATTTGAATAATATTATTGCTGTACACTTTAGGGAAAACACAACAACAGTGTAGACTGGAGATCATTCCTGTCTCTCTCAGCGGTGGTGGATTAAAATCAACGAGATCTAGTTGGAGGGATTAGGGCCAGAAGGGGAAGATGATAAGCAGCCAGGGGAGGTGTGAAGGTCGGGCCGTGTGGCCCCTGCTATTGACTGGGCTGTTGTTGACAGTCATGGCCACGGCCTTGGAGTACGAAGGAGTCCCTGGTCAGTGGGCGCGGTACGGCCGCTGGGATGCAAAGGTCACAGGCCAGCTGAGCTTCGCTCTGAAGACCAACATCAGCAAGGCCCTGGTGCTCTACCTGGACGACGGAGGAAACTGTGACTTCCTGGAGCTTCTGATCGCAGACGGCCGGCTGCATCTGCGCTTCACCATCCACTGTGCAGAGCCGGCCTCCCTGCACACGGAGACACGCGTCAACGACCAGCGCTGGCACCGCGTGCTGCTTACCCGCAACTACAGAGAGACCAGCCTGGTGGTGGACAACGAGGAGAAGGTGGCCGAGGTCAAGTCCAAGAGGAGTGAGATGGTGGTGGCCAGTGACCTTTACGTAGGCGGCATCTCTCCAGACGTTCGCCTATCTGCCCTCACGTCCAGCACTGTCAAATACGAGCCACCCTTCCAGGGCCTGATCACCAACCTAAAGCTGGGGGAGACCCTCCCGGTGCTCCTGGATGGCCAGAATGTTCAGAATGATTTGGAATACCTGTGCATTAAACAGAACCCTTGCAGCAACAGAGGCCTATGCTCCATCCACCAGGGAGAGGTCCTCTGTGACTGCACCAACACTGGATACAAGGGAAAGTACTGCCATGAAGGTGAGCCAAATACAAAATGAGCTGAATGAGTTCATGGAAAGGACCTGTTTTTCCATTTGAATGCCTTAGCAGTAAAACTGATTGCTTTGTGAAGTTAAATGATGGTTTTTGAGGGATTCCTTTGGGGTTTACTTGTAATTCTGAGCCATTATCTGAACAGACTTTCATTTTCATTAATTATTTTGGGGAGAGTTGTGTTTATCTACATTTCAGCACAGCTTGACTTGCTGTCTCTGAATGCTTAGGGGGTTTGACTGAGATTGTTGGATAGGCTGTTGATTATGATTACGTTCTCTAGTTTAGCTAGGCCCACGTAACTCATTTGTGGATGACTGTTTCATGGCTAAAGGGAAATAAGCGAATCTACAAGCCACCACCCAGACATTTTGTTCTACTGCTACGACTCGCATATACTACAGGGTAGCAACCTCACGCTAGTAAAAGTCGTCCTACTGAGTGTAAGGGAATATTTTCATAGAAGGAAAAAAGTGAACCTGTTCTGATCATTTCAGAATGCCAATTAATGTCATAATGTCATAATGGCTTTACCTTGCATCATTCTAAAACCATGCTGTTACCTGATACTAGATAATTGCTACCATAGGAACAGAATACTGTAGCTTATTGCAACATAATGACATTTCAGCAATAGGCTCGATGCTCACCTCAGAGTGATCAATACACCCAGGGCCAACTGGTTCCATGTCAAAATATAACATGGCCATGGCTGTCATCCGCTGCCTGCATCAGGTTTAAACCCTTCCTCCACTCTTCCTTTTGTGTTCTGATTCACAGAGGAGGACTTCTGTGTGAGCTGATACCGCACCTTTTGTCTTTCTGAATAGAGACATACAGTAGAATACCAATGTGGTGTCACACTTTGACTGCAGAAAATATTTGTCACATAGAATACAAAATCGGGCAAGCAAAAAGCTCTGAGAGAGAAAGAGATGATAAAAGATAAGAAGACATGATAAGAAATATGACTCATAAGAAATGTAAAAATAATACATTTAGTTATCTGCTGAATTCCGACAGAGTGCAAAGGGGCAAAGATTTGTCCCTTAGAAAAAGGATTCTGGAATTTGTAGCCATTCCAAGACAAAGCATCTGTCAAGAAATCACATGGCCACGTAGTCAGTACACAGCCTCCTTGGCCCAGTCAACTCTCTCAGGTGAATCTGGACTACCCTTTACCCCCAGAGCCAAGAGGAGCGTCAGAATCAATTACAGCGCTCCTCACCAGAGCGGAGAAGTAGGCCAGGGACATAAATCAGTCTGCTGTACGTACGTCTCCCTCTGACACACACATCATTTGCCAGCCAATCCAGGGAATGGGAACGCACTCATGTACTCTGATGCAAAGACATGGGGAATCTGTAGGCCTGCTCTGCTCGCATTCAAATCAACTCATTCTGCTATCCATCCCTCTCTGATGCACTGCTGGCCTTTTAAACCTTTTTAGGGCTCCTGACATGGAAGCTATGTAGGAAACTCTGAGTTGTATTATTTACAGTGCCTTCAGAAAGTATTCAAACCCCTTGACTTAATCCACGTGTTGTGTTACAGCCTGAATTCAAAATTGATCCATCTACACACAATACCCCATAAAGACAAAGTGAAAACATGTTTTTGATTTTTTTTCACATTTATTGAAAATGAAATACAGAAATGTCCTTGTTTTCTTTAATCAGCACAACAGTTTTCAGCTGTGCTAACATAATTGCAAAAGGGTTTTCTAATGATCAATTAGCCTTTTAAAATGATAAACTTGGATTAGCAAGCACAACGTGCCATTGGAACACAGGACTGATGGTTGCTAATAATGGGCCTCTGTACGCCTATGTAGATATTCCATAAAAAATCAGCTGTTTCCAGCTACAATAGCCATTTACAACATTAACAATGTCTACACTGTATTTCTGATAAATTTGATGTTATTTTAATGGACAAAAAATTTGCTTTTCTTTGGAAAACAAGGACATTTCTAAGTGACCCCAAACTTTTGAACGGTAGTGTATGTAAATTATATATTTATGTATTTCATTTTAATAAATGTGCAAAAAAAATCTAAAAACATGTTTTCACTTTGTCATTATGGAGTATTGTATGTAAATGGGTGAGAGAAAAAAATAAATTTAAGCAATTTTGAATTCAGGCTGTAACACAACAAAATGTGAAATAAGTCAAGGGGTATGAATACTTTCTGAAGGTACTGTATGTTATGAGTAGGGGCCTGAGTTTTACACGGATATAGTATGCACAAACTGTTGCTGTTATAGAGGTTACCTGACAGAGCCAATCTTCGGCGCTGCAGTCTGACATAAATACAATACATCATTATCAGGCATATAACATAGTAAACAAGTCAACTGTTACCCCAATTATTTACTTGAAGGTATTTGGAATGTATTGTGGCTTCAAGTAATGTAGTTTAGCATATGCAGTGGGTTGTCCTCACACGGAGCACCATTAATGTGGGGCTTTGTCCTCACACCAGATGTTATTTGTCATATAGTAGTCTTTATTGTTATATAGCATTTTATTTTAAAATAGTTGTGACAGCACCTTAAACACATGTCCTGCTCTCGCCACATTGTTCTTAGAAACATGTGGTTGAGAAAAAAAGCAAGCTCTCTAGAGAAGCTTTCCTTGTTCAAACACATATGTGGGTATGTGTATAGCATTCATCTCATTCAATGAAAGCTACAGTGGGGAAAAAAAGTATTTAGTCAGCCACCAATTATGCAAGTTCTCCCACTTAAAAATATGAGAGAGGCCTGTAATTTTCATCATAGGTACACGTCAACTATGACAGACAAATTGAGGAAAAAAAATCCAGAAGATCACATTGTAGGATTTTTTATTAATTTATTTGCAAATGATGGTGGAAAATAAGTATTTGGTCACCTACAAACAAGCAAGATTTCTGGCTCTCACAGACCTGTAACTTCTTCTTTAAGAGGCTCCTCTGTCCTCCACTCGTTACCTGTATTAATGGCACCTGTTTGAACTTGTTATCAGTATAAAAGACACCTGTCCACAACCTCAAACAGTCACACTCCAAACTCCACTATGGCCAAGACCAAAGAGCTGTCAAAGGACACCAGAAACAAAATTGTAGACCTGCAGCAGGCTGGGAAGACTGAATCTGCAATAGGTAAGCAGCTTGATTTGAAGAAATCAACTGTGGGGCAATTATTAGGAAATGGAAGACATACAAGACCACTGAAAATCTCCCTCGATCTGGGGCTCCACGCAAGATCTCACCCTGTGGGGTCAAAATGATCACAAGAACGGTGAGTAAAAATCCCAGAACCACAACGGCGGGGACCTAGTGAATGACCTGCAGAGAGCTGGGACCAAAGTAACAAAGCCTACCATCAGTAACACACTACGCCGCCAGGGACTCAAATCCTGCAGTGCAAGACGTGTCCCCATGCTTAAGCCAGTACATGTCCAGGCCCGTCTGATGTTTGCTAGAGTGCATTTGGATGATCCAGAAGAGGATTGGGAGAATGTCATATGGTCAGATGAAACCAAAATATAACTTTTTGGTAAAAACTCAACTCGTTGTGTTTGGAGGACAAAGAATGCTGAGTTGCATCCAAAGAACACCATACCTACTGTGAAGCATGGGGGTGGAAACATCATGCTTTGGGGCTGTTTTTCTGCAAAGGGACCAGGACGACTGATCCGTGTAAAGGAAAGAATGAATGGGGCCACGTATCATGAGATTTTGAGTGAAAACCTCCTTCCATCAGCAAGGGCATTGAAGATGAAACGTGGCTGGGTCTTTCAGCATGACAATGATCCCAAACACACCGCCCGGGCAACGAAGAGGTGGCTTCGTAAGAAGCATTTCAAGGTCCTGGAGTGGCCTAGCCAGTCTCCAGATCTCAACCCCATAGAAAATCTTTGGAGGGAGTTGAAAGTCTGTGTTTCCCAGCGACACCCCCAAAACATCACTGCTCTAGAGGAGATCTGCATGGAGGAATGGGCCAAAATACCAGCAACAGTGTGTGAAAACCTTGTGAAGACTTACAGAAAACGTTTGACCTGTGTCATTGCCAACAAAGGGTATATAACAAAGTATTGAGAAACTTTTGTTATTGACCAAATACTTATTTTCCACCATAATTTGCAAATAAATTCATAAAAAATCCTACAATGTGATTTTCTGGAATTTTTTTCCTCATTTTGTCTGTCATAGTTGACGTGTACCTATGATGAAAATTACAGGCCTCTCTCATCTTTTTAAGTGGGAGAACTTGCACAATTGGTGGCTGACTAAATACTTTTTTTCCCCACTGTATTCGGTGTGTCTCAAAAGTCACTTGGAATTGAATATGTTATCTGTGTCTACACATTGGGTGTTGTGTTTCCGCAAGGTCATTCAGTATTAGATACTGTCTTTGTCTGCCTGCAGGAGATTAATCTAAATGTCATTTTTCATTTCAATAAAAAAGCAATTTATTGGAGCATGGCATGGTTGCTTTTAAAACCAACAAAGATGACCCAGTTGTTAGTTGTGATACCCTGACTCCTCTATGGGAAAATGTGTTCAGTATACACACAGACCAGGGTTGTGAGTTTGATAGTTGAATAAACCCCTAGTTTGACAAGTTTTCTGGATATTTTTCTGCCATGTAGCACTGATCAAAGAGTTTTTGATTTATTCCAATGTGGTTGAACTGCATAGAAACAGCTCACCAGGGGTCACTGATTGCCATACATGTTTTCTCCAGTAGTTGACACGAGACACCCGTCCAGTCAAATCACTGCTTACAAACCTCTGTCCCTTGTTTGTGTCAACTTTATTGGCCCTTCCTCTTTTTAAACGATAAGAAATCAATAACACAACTAACGTCTGACGTGGTGTTGGCACAGCTTGAACCCTACATTTGGAACACTTGTAGTTACCTTCTAGCTCTTTTAAATGTTCTTCTAGCCATAATGAGTTTTACAGTGACAGAGAAATAGCTTGTTAACGTAAAATTGGCTCTGGCAGTTTAAGCTATAACTGGCATTCAACTCCATCGTGGCCTTTACTATTGTGCCAAGTTGCAAGCCAAAGTAAACAAGTGAAGATTAAAAGATATACGGACCTCTCCACATATTTCTTCAACATTTGCCTGTTTGGGTCTATTGGTTGTTTTCAATCCTATCTTTTCCATTAACTCAGTGTATCTCACTTCTTGTCCTGCTGCCGCCACCATCATCTGTTGAACTTATTCTGCCAACTCTCACTATTCCATAAAGCAGCATACTGTATCTAACTTCTAAGAGCTGTACACATCAATTGGATTACAATTAGAAAGCAGGACAAATGCCTCTGTCTGTCTCATTGTATGAAGGCTTGGACGGAACACAAAGCGCTGTTGTCCTTTTAAGGAATCTGGATTCTAGCCCTAGAATTTTATAGAGCTTTAATTTTCTCAGGGCTTAATCATTCTAGCTATTTACGGATTTGTTTTTTCAGAACAGAAGACTGTAACCATTAGTTGGACCACATTCAGTGCAGGTTATTTATCAGAAACCTTGTAACTGAGTTATGTCAGTTTGTCATATCTATTTTCTGGATGTATGAAAGTTAAGCTCTGGACTGATGAAAGTTGAGTATCAGGAACTTTAAAGGTTACACCGAACCTCAAAGTCACTTGTGATCCTGTAACTCTGTAGTTTAGTCTCATCAATATTAGTCATTTTGATTCATATAAGATGTTGCCATAATGTTGTGGCAGATCAGTCATTATGCTGGGACATCAACTCACCTGTATCTGAACTCTCATCACTGGGACCCTGTGCACTCTCATGATTTATAGTGATAGTTGGCCGTGCTCTGTAATATGCTCACTCACAGAGAGGTTGTCTTTTCACTGTTTGGAGGACAGTATATACAGTATGGTCTGATTCTCGCTGAATATTTTCTCCTTCCTTTCAAGTGAGACTCCTGAACAGCTAATCATGGCTACCCGGACTATTTGCACTGCCCCCCCACCCCATACTTTTTACGCTGCTGCTACTCTGTTAAGTATTTATGCATAGTCACTTTAACTCTACCCACATGTACATATTACCTCAACTACCTCAACTAGCCGGTGCCCCCGCACATTGACTATGCAACGGTACCCCCCTGTATATATAGCCTCCCTACTGTCACTTTATTCTATTGTATATATAGCCTCCCTACTGTCACTTTATTTTTACTTCTGCTCTTTTTTTCTCAACACTTTTTTGTTGTTGTTTTATTCTTACTTTTTTGTTTAAAATAAATGCACTGTTGGTTAAGGGCTGTAAGTAAGCATTTCACTGTAATGTCTGCACCTGTTGTATTCGGCGCATGTGACCAATACAATTTGATTTGATTTGATTTGATTTGATTACACATAGCCACATTATTCCATTTTTATCTGTCACAATTTGGGGAAATTGAATTTACCTTCCTCAAGCTGTAGTGAATGAAAATGAATTTCTCTCTGAATACATTTCAATTTCCCATTCAATCCAATCCGCTGGTCTTTAAACCAGTAAGTTATGTAGGCATTCATATAGCCTCTTTAAGGGCTAGCAGTATAGATTCCTTTGAGCCCCAGGATCTTGACACAACGCATTGCTCGCAGCCTCTTTCCCCTCATTATCACGATGGCGTCGTCGTCTCCAACGAGGAAGTGGAACTGTGACTCACCCATCACCAAGGCAAAGCACTGCCTTGACTCCCACCTTCCCTCCCTCAACTCTGACATCCGCCCCTCAGACACTTATTGCTTGGCAATCTGGGGCTTTCCATGCTTCATTACACACTAGGTCTGTGTGAGGCTGTGTTTTGCCGTCTGTAGATTCCTGTCGTCACAGGGGAAGTGAGCTGATGTGGTCTCGGATCTCTGTGGCCACTACTTCAGAGGCATTGCTAGTCAACTACCAGGGGTGAATGGTGGTGAAAGTAATGTGGAATTTAAACCGTTGGGCCTCTTCCAAACCGTTGAGCGACTGAATCAGGATTCCCCTCTCCTGCCTTAAGGGGATCATTTATTTCATCATTGCCTCCATTTATGTTCCCACAGAGAACTTTGTTTGGACCTTTATAACATACAATATTTCCCCAAAGATGACGAGATGTCCCTAATGTGTGTGTATGTGTGCGTGTCAATGGCGGGCTGCCCCGTTCCATTGTGAGTCAGTGCATCTTTAACTCTGTTGGCTTGTAATTTGTCTGTGCTTGTAATCATATAATGATACAGTATATTGGTATGTATTGATATGGTATTTATAGGCTTGACTGGCTGAATCATATCATGTAACAACATACACATACAATCTTCCTAGAAGACCATGTCCTGTTCTCATAATGTGCCTCATATCCAATAGAACCTCAATGTGGGGATGATGAGCTATGAGTGATCCTCTGATAAATCTGCTTTAGTACAGCAGGTGGGGAAAAACTGCACGTGCTAGTATTTTAAAGAGATGCTGTTTCAAAGAGATGCCTATTGCCTACTGAATGTGTATTTTGAGGATCAGAATCATTACTAGAAGTTATATTGTATAGATTATAAAGGTCTGTAGAGAGGCCTAATGTATGTGTTGTAATTAGAGGCCTACTGTATATGTTAATTAGACCCAGGAGAATTAGCATTAACTGTTTGGTGCTGATCTTTATTCATTTATAGATGGTCAATGTACTTCAGTCACCAATACTAATGATTCTCTGTCTTCTCTGATTCCATACAGTTATCCAGAAAGCAGTAGAAGGTAAGACCATTGTTCATTTTGTTCGTTTTTTTTCTACTGCTATGAGGTGAACAGACTACGGTGTTATTTCGGATGGTTTGCACTGCAGTTCCAATTAACACACTTTGGCTTACTTACTTTGACTTACTTGACTATCATCTTCTTTCTAGAATATCTCCGATGTGCAGCATAATGTACTTTGAGGCTACTTTTTCCTGGGCAATTTTTCATGGCATCAACAGATGTGAGAAATGTCATGGCCTGTTTCTAACATTGTCCAGTAACTTTTCCCTGACTTTGGCTTTAGCTGTCCATTAACAATTGAAGAGCAAACGGTTACCTTTAACCCAACAGTTAATTGTCTGAAATTGGGTCTGCGTTGCTTTGTTGACACAGTGATTTCCTCTCTGAGACTCGCACAGACAGACTCACACAGACACACAGTAGGGATGTCATCATCTCAGTGATCAGTGCTGAGCTTTGTGTTAACTGTAGCTACCATCTAAAAGAACGCAGCTATTAAGATGGTTGATTACCAAGCCATTGACACAAGGGCAGTATATTAGACTGTAAAAAGATTGGCACTCTGATTACACACTAATGGAAATGCTTTGCTTGCAGAATGAAAATATTTCCCAGAGCATTACTTGTCCCTGTTTGAAGGAAAACACAATTTGTCTTTGATAATGTAATCATTGGCAGTCTGTTTAACCACATCACAATAAAACAAATAGAAACAGACAGAGTGTAAATGAAGATTGAACGTGGAGGTGGGGAAGCCCAGTGTAGCTGAGTTGACGGGCGGGCGGTGCAGCAGTGAGAGATCCATCAGGCCTGTTAGGAGGAGCTCTGGTGGTGTACTGGTGCCAGAGAAGCCATCAGGCTCTGGGTGTGCTGGGGCTCTGCATGTTATAAATCACTGCTGCTGCTCACCAGAACAGCCAGCTACCCACACCTGTTATCTAATACAGTTGCTCTGTACATTTGTATATTGTAAACGACTGCACAGCAGGAAGGAAGGCTATTTTCAGTTACATTTTTACAGCATGCGACGATATCCACATATTTCGCAACAAGTATTGACAGTCAGCAGTAGCTGAGAACATTGATGTGCTTGAATACAAATGTTATCATTCAATAGTATTCTATTCCAAACGGTTGTCCTGACTAATTCTTACATATTATTCTTTGTATATTCTTATGGAACACTGCACTGTCAGTGTCTAATAGTGGACTGGTAGAGTTGATTAGTAAGCATGACCTGGGCTGGTTGTAATGTGGAGGGCTATACCCAGGCCCCACATGGGATGATGATGAGTACAAGGCTTCAGTTCAGAAGGGTCCGCTTTCAACCCCAGCCTCTAATCACTCTTAATTCCCCTTGTGATGAGCCAGGATGCTATGACCACGCTCACAGAAAAAGGTGAGCATTATTAAATGACATGCTACAAAGAGAAAGAATTAGAGTCTTTATTGGATTAAAGCTTTGACATGGAGCCTGCGTCCGGTCCCAGGTGCACAAGGCATGAAAACAAAGATGACACTTGAAAAAGGATGTGTCTAGCTAGATCTCCTCTTTTTTCTTTATCTGGGGCAATGCAATGTGACATCCAGCAGTAAGTCTTTGTAGTCCCCATATCAATGGACCTAGATGGCTGCCTATACAAAACTGCGAACAACACCCCATTTAAAAATAGTAAACTCAACGTTTTATTTTGTCTGCACTGAGGGCTTTCGTACAGATAGGAGATCTCCTTGTGAGACATGCTAAGTAACTGTGGGTTAGTGATGAGAACCTCTGGATTATAAACCGTTGGAACTCCAGAGTGTCTCCAGGAGTCAGCCTGTAGAATCCCCTATGTCTGTGGTCTGTCACGGAGCCTAGGCTACCTGGATGGGGGGGGGGGGGCATGCTTTTCAGGCCAGGACACGTGGAGTGCAGCATCCTCTGATGTGCTGTGAGCAAAACTGGGTCTGTGAGAGAAAGATAAGAGAAGACACCCAACACCAGCATCCACACGTTAATGTAGAACACCAACAGACAGCAACCACTGCTTCCTCTGTGTGTTAAAAGTGTTAGTGTGTGCATTAATGCATTAAACTATACGACTATGCAAACCACCATCTACAAACTACAAAATTCTAGCTTCAAATTATAGAGAATTATTTTATTTTAATGACATGGTTCCCACAGGGCACACACTGGTTGAATCAACATTGTTTCCACGTCATTTCAATGAAATTACGTTGAACCAACGTAGAATAGATGTTGAATTGACATCTGCGATTCTGTGCCCAGTGGGTTGGTTAGTTAAATTTTTTTATTTTTTAAAGATATGTTACAATGTGATACAGTAGTTTTAATAGTTGATAGAGTGATGGATTGAATGACTCTGACCCTGTGAGAACCTCAGCATAGACATCTTCAAACGAGAGGACAGGACAGGACAGGACACAGCTGCTACGGCTGCGGCTGATGGCCAGGGAGCTCTAAGCACCACTGACCTTGACTTAATCCCCTCATAAGAATACTCTCCTTCAAAACACTGCATCTTCATGGAGAAACAAACTCAGCAAAAGCACAAATCCTAACCCTTTAAGCTTTGCCTTTTTCTTCGGAATATTCTCATTAAATGTAAAAGCTTAGTGGTAATTTCACAGACGGTCATCTAATAGTCCACTCGTGCACTTTGGAATTGATACAATGACTATGGGGTTATTAAAGTGCAGACTGTCAGCTTTAATTTCAGGGTATTTTCATCCATATCGGGTGAACCGTTTAGAAATTACAGCACTTTTTGTACATAGTCCCCCCATTTTAGGGGACTAAAAATACAGTTCAGGGCTTCAATGTTATTGGATCAGGCTGCCAGGTTGGAGGTTAAACTAGCAGCATTTAAAAGTGGCAATTTGTAACTTTTTGGGCGACCCAACAAAATTCACATAGAAATCTGAGTTATAGATCTATCATTCTACTTGAAAGCTAGTCTAAGAAGCGGTATATCTGTTCTATGTGTGCTATTTCTATGCTTCCCGTTCTTAGGTTTTGTTTTTGCATCTTTACTTTCGATTTTGTACACCAGCTTCAGACAGCTGAAACAACAATATTTTGGGTTATGGAAAATATATTTCACAGCGGTTTAGATACAATGATTCTCTACACTTATTTTGTCACATAAACTGAAATTAGGCGAACTATTAGAGTTTTAGCAACCAGGAAAAGGCGAAGCGATTTCTGCATAGTGCAACGTTAAATGCACAGTGGCACACGTATTTCCCTTTCAAGGAAATGGGTTCACTCATATTTTTCTTGGAATCATTGATGAACTGAATAGTTAGAACTGGTTAGAAATGAACAAACAAAACAACAGCAAGATGTTTCAAAGATAATTTTTCATCTGTTCAAAGGTTCTCTACGCACATGCAAACAGCCCTGAATGTCGATGATATATCTGTAGTAGTAATGGAGAAAGAATTATGTGAGAAATTGAAAATAATTGAATGCTTATTGCAATATTATTTAAAACCCACACGAAAATCTACTTATTGAATAGAACACCTTTTTTATGTTTTGTTTAATTTGATTGTTTTATGGAGCATAGCCAGCAGTTAAATATATTAGCATTTAGTAGTCATTTTATTGCTTCAAAGATTTATTGTAAATGTAATCATAGACATGTAATTACAACAATGTCAAAAACAATTAAAGTTGAAATAATTGACCTTGACTATAGAAACAGAGACCATCCCAAGGAAAACAGGGAGGAGGGAGTAGTGGAGTGGGGAGCAGGGTGGTGGGGAGCAGGAAGTAGTGTAGTGGGGATTAGGGAGTAGTGCAGTGTGGGAGGGGGAGTGGGGAGCAGGGGGGGGGAGTGGGGAGCATGGAGGAGGGGACTGGGAAGAAGGGGAGAGGGGAGTGGGTAGAAGGGGAGTGGGGAGCGGATGGGAGGGGAGCGGGGGCAGGGTGGAGGGGAGCAGGGGTGTGGGGAGCAGGGAGGAGGGGAGTAGGGAGCAGGGAGGAGGGGAGTGGGAAAAAGAGGATCATGGTCAACGTCATACTGGGGGGAAACACATACTGGGGGGAGTCTGTTGCCATGCCAACACAGATTGGGCATGCACAAGATGCATCCACCACTGTCAGGTTTGACACTTCAAAAGGAAAAATAAAGCTGGTGATGTTTATCTCAGTCAAAAACAGAATATTTCAGCTGTGACAAACCTCTGTGTCTTTAATGCTGTCTAGCTCTGCTCAGCTCTCTGCTATATTAGCTCTGACCTCCAGCCTAAGGCATTGTGTTGACCTCATTTCCTCCTGCCCTCTGAAAGGTCAATGAATGCGGAGGTGAATAACAAACCAGTGCATGTGTATACAGCTTATGCATTAATAACTGGCATATGGACATGGTCTAAAGATATCTTGTGGTGTTCTGATTAGATAATCGATAACATCTCATTCCCCAGTTAAATTTGCGAATTTCCTTCAACACAGCTCTCACAAAGAGAACCAGCTAGCTCCGTGAATCACATTTGTGATGGAGAGTCGATGCCCTTTTGAAAACTGTTGTTGTCTCTGTCAACACAGTAAATACAATAGAAGTGCTGATGGAGGGATTACAATCTGTCTGTTACTGGTGGAAAAGTTGTGTTCACGGTTTTCTTTCTTGTCAATTGAGGCATAGCTGTCTATCTAAATGTGTTAGGAATGCTATTTGTTTTTGATAAATTTGTACAGGAAATGCCAATGTATGAGCTTTGTTGAGCTGGAAAAAAGGTTATATCACAAAAACTTGCTAAAATGCCAGGGAGAGGAACTTTGCTGATGATGCAGCATATATAGATGAGATGGTTACCATTTTGATCTCTAAAAGTGTTAAAATGTCATACATGATATAGATTCTTTATAAGGAAACTTGCAGCACCCTGAAGGTGTTGAGACTGAAAGCACTGAAAAGTATAACTGTCAAAAAAAGAATGCAAGAAATCCCTTTACAAATTCTACCTGGTCTTTGCTCGGGCTGTTTGAACAATTCACTACATTTCCTGCTGTAGGTCATGTGGATGCTTATGGTGTAATTGTGTGATAAAAATGCTTATCTTTGGTCATTTAAAGACTTGTTCAACCAGCCACATTCCTTGTCTAACACAATGCCGGTCCCTGTTAATTACTAAATGCCCACATTCAAGTGGCAAGCCACAAGGCTTTTGGTTGTTTACGCAATATAATTGATTCTGTGATGTCCACAGAATCGGAGTGTTCCAGTTTACTGAGCTCTAGTTTATTGAGTTACATTGTATTTTATGAATGTGTTTTGCATATGATGTGTTCTTCCCTGGCCAACAACTGCAGCACTATGATTACATTAAAGCTGTCACATTATGCCTCTCACACCCTGGGTTATTGATTGTTATGGCCCTCCCTGGCCCTGGGCCTGGGCCTGCTCATGTTGCAACGCTGAATCTAGTTAAGGAGACAGTCCTCACTACCTTCATCCTATTGAAGGGACTGGTTTGAATCTAGTTAAGGAGACAGTCCTCACTACCTTCATCCTATTGATGGGACTGGTTTGAATCTAGTTAAGGAGTCAGTCCTCACTACCTTCATCCTATTGAAGGGACTGCTTTGAATCTTGTTAAGGAGACAGTCCTCACTACCTTCATCCTATTGATGGGACTGGTTTGAATCTAGTTAAGGAGCCAGTCCTCACTACCTTCATCCTATTGAAGGGACTGGTTTGAATCTAGTTAAGGAGACAGTCCTCACTACCTTCATCCTATTGAAGGGACTGGTTTGAATCTAGTTAAGGAGACAGGCCACACTACCTTTATCCTATTGAAGGGACTGGTTTGAATCTAGTTAAGGAGAAAGTCCTCACTACCTTCATCCTATTGAAGGGACTGCTTTGAATCTAGTTAAGGAGACAGTCCTCACTACCTTCATCCTATTGAAGGGACTGGTTTGAATCTAGTTAAGGAGACAGTCCACACTACCTTCATCCTATTGAAGGGACTGGTTTGAATCAAGTTAAGGAGAGAGTCCTCACTACCTTCATCCTATTGAAGGGACTGGTTTGAATCTAGTTAAGGAGACAGTCCTCACTACCTTCATCCTATTGAAGGGACTGGTTTGAATCTAGTTTGGAGAAATTCCTCACTACCTTCATCCTATTGAAGGGACTGGTTTGAATCTAGTTAAGGAGACAGTCCTCACTACCTTCATCCTATTGAAGGGACTGGTTTGAATCTAGTTAAGGAGACAGTCCTCACTACCTTCATCCTATTGATGGGATTGGTTTGAATCTAGTTAAGGATACAGTCCTCACTACCTTCATCCTATTGAAGGGACTGGTTTGAATCTAGTTAAGGAGACAGTCCTCACTACCTTCATCCTATTGAAGGGACTGGTTTGAATCTAGTTAAGGAGAGAGTCCTCACTACCTTCATCCTATTGAAGGGACTGGTTTGAATCTAGTTAAGGAGCCAGTCCTCACTACCTTCATCCTATTGAAGGGATTGGTTTGAATCTAGTTAAGGAGACAGTCCTCACTACCTTCATCCTATTGATGGGACTGGTTTGAATCATGTTAAGGAGTCAGTCCTCACTACCCTCATCCTATTGAATGGACTGGTTTGAATCTAGTTAAGGAGGCAGTCTTCACTACCTTCATCCTATTGAAGGGACTGGTTTGAATATAGTTAAGGAGACAGTCCTCACTACCTTCATCCTATTGAAGGGACTGCTTTGAATCTAGTTAAGGAGACAGTCCTCACTACCTTCATCCTATTGAAGGGACTGGTTTGAATCTAGTTAAGGAGACAGTCCTCACTACCTTCATCCTATTGAAGGGACTGGTTTGAATCTAGTTAAGGAGACAGTCCTCACTACCTTCATCCTATTGAAGGGACTGGTTTGAATCTAGTTAAGGAGACAGTCCACACTACCTTCATCCTATTGAAGGGACTGGTTTGAATCTAGTTAAGGAGCCAGTCCTCACTACCTTCATCCTATTGATGGGACTGGTTTGAATCTAGCTAAGGATACAGTCCTCACTACCTTCATTCTATTGAAGGGACTGGTTTGAATCTAGTTAAGGAGAGGTCCTCACTACCTTCATCCTATTGAAGGGACTGGTTTGAATCTAGTTAAGGAGAGAGTCCTCACTACCTTCATCCTATTGAAGGGACTGGTTTGAATCTAGTTAAGGAGGCAGTCCTCACTACCCTCATCCTATTGAAGGGACTGGTTTGAATCTAGTTAAGGAGGCAGTCTTCACTACCTTCATCCTATTGAAGGGACTGGTTTGAATCGCATGCATTGTTCGAGGTATATATTTGCGGTGCTCGTTTCTATTTGATTACACTGGAGAACATTGGAGAACTTCATATGAACAACATTTTTATTGGAAAAGTGACAAAAACCTTATTATAATCTGAGAAAGCTGTCTGCTCAAGAGTAAGCATATATGTTCCATTAGAAAAAAAGCATCTGTGTGAGCAACTACCTTAGAGGGTTGCACCACTTTAGATGCTTTTTTTCTATCCCGCTCCTCCCACTCGAGGTGTTTGTCTGTTTTTAGTTTAAT